>NC_066872.1:19596171-19621138 GCF_022985175.1 Labeo rohita
TATATATAAATTAACCATATAAATAACTTTTAATGTGTGCAATAATATAAACCCATTAGATCCATATTTTTAAATGTTTTATATACTGGTCCCACTTAAACTCATTAAAGTCTGACATCGTTTGAAATAAAGGCATCAAACCAACTGTAAAATATGCAAAATATTATTCCCTATAATGCACAAGGCTTGTTTTTGTTTATACCTTTGTTATTTTTATATAACAAAGTATATATTTATATATATACAGTACTGTGCAAAAGTTTTAGGCCAGTAGTATTTTCACCAGCTAAAAAATGGTTTAAAGTAAGTTATTTCTATCTTTTGCTGTAGTGTGTCAGTAAAAAAAAAATATATATATATTGGTTTACATTTCCAAACATTCTGTTTACCATTAATTGTAATAATCTAGTGAGATTTTTGTTTGCACAAGGAGTTTGACAACAGCCAGTGCTATACACTGAGATCTGATCTCACCATCATCCAGTCTGTCTCTGGAATGACATGAAGACACAGAACAAACTGAAACAGAGTAAATCCAGAAGAACTGTGGCAACATCTCCAAGATGCTTCAAGAGACCTACCTGCAAAGCTACCTGAAAATTTTTGCGCAAGTGCACCTAGGGCAAAAGCTACTGTAAAAGCAAAGAATGGTCACACCAAATGTTGATTTAATTTAGTTAATAGAAGGTAATTGATAAAGAAAATCTATTTATGACAGAAACAAAATTATATTGTTAATCTGTTAATTATCTTAGCAAAGTTTTATATTTATAAGTAATAAATAAATAAAAAAAAAATCTAAGGAAACCATAATATACAGTATTGCCTTTTGTAACACTGATCTTAAAATTTATTTTAAAACATGAGATCATAAAATAAGAATAAAAAACAACATATTTTCAAATATATGTACTGTAACTGCCCTAATATTATATAGAACATTTTTTTGGTATTTTATTTTTTATTTATTTTAATAATTTTTATATACATTTATGTTCATTTTATGTTTTGTTGTTGTTATTATTCTGTTTTACATGTTTTAAACTGTATGACATTGCTCTATATTTGCCTTGTACATTTTGCCTTGTATTTGCATGTGATGGAAATTAAAAAAAAAAAAAAAAAAAAAAAACACTTCCATCCAATTGTTAATCTGCTATGAGCAATATTGAGAGGAGGTGTGCAAACACAAAACCCTGCCAAGCTGGTTGCATCTTCTGGTTCATGCAGAAGTATTAATATGTACCTTTAAGGTACTAATTTGTACCATTTAAGGTAAATAAGGTACAAAAATATATTTTTATTTTTGTACCTAAGGGTACCGCCCCAGTGACAGTGTTGTTATACATTTATATTCAGCTCTTTCATTTTAATAGCAAAGAAAAGAAAATATTGATTGCCATTAAAGTGAAAGTACTGTAGCTAAACATGGGAGCGCGATACAAATGCTTATTTTAGAGGAAAAATTCTGATGGTACTTCAGGGCTTTTCTATTTCAACTCTTCATATGCATTCAATATATAAAAATACTAATGCATAATCTGATAAATTAGCCATATGTATCATAAGGAATAATATTTTCCATAATTTACAGTTGGTTTGATGCCTTTATTTCAAATGGTGGCAGAGTTTAATAAATTTAAGTAGGTACAGTACATAAAAACATTTCAAAAATATGGATTCAGTACTGTATCTAAAAATAATAAAGGCATAAGAAGAAAAAAAACAAGTCATTGTGCATTATAGGGCATAATATTTTGAATATTTTACAGTTGGTTTGATGCCTTTATCTCAAACGGTTGCAGACTTTAATGAATTTAAGTGGGTTCAGTATATAAAATATTTAAAAAAAATATGGATTCAGTACCATATATAAAAATAATACAATTAATAATAATAATAATAAAAAAAAAACAAACCTTGTGCATTATAGGGAATAATATTCTGAATATTTTACAGTTGGTTTGATACCTTTATCTTAAATGCTGTTGTCGTTTAATGGATTTATATATTGCACACATTAAAAAATATTGTTGTAAAATACGATTATAAAAACATAAAAGGCTAATCAGAAAAAACAGGGATGCCTTTTTATAGGGAATAATTTCTGAGTATTTTACAGTTGGTTTGATACCTTTAGCTTAAATGTGTTGTAGTTAAATTGATTTAATTATTGCACACATCATTTTATATAAAAGGCTAATTCCAAAAATGAGGCATTGTGCAATAACAGCAATGTTTTTCTGAACATTTTAGTATTGGTTTTATAGTATTATGTCATGTAATTTATATATATATGATCTTTGTGCAGTGTAAAGGGCATATATTTATGTTATCTCTAAGTTTATTTGGGCTCAAAACATAACAGGCACAAAGACTTTAATTGGTATGAAACCGAATGTCTAATTAATGTCAAACTTAAAACTAAATTTACCACAATCAAAAATATTAATCGTCAAGCTTCTGTCAGACTAACTGACTGCAACATCATCTTGTAACACAGTCATGAATGATCTTACCTTTTTCCGTTTAGGCAGTGTTGAATCATTTTCGTATATCTGGTGGATGACGACTGCATTAAGAGTAATCACAGTCAAGTTAAAACAACAAAGCTTTCAGTCTTATATAAAAATGAATACCTTAAAAGAGATACATATTTCAACACAGGCATTAATTGTTTGTTTTTCTGACCTATTTTTTACGTTTCCAGCAGAAGCAGCACATCACGACTGCAGCTACAATCAACAGAGATCCAGCAGCAGTGACAGAAATCAGCACAATGTACAATAAAGGTAGACCCTGATCTGTAATGGGCAATTTTGTAATCAACAAAATTAGTTAATAATGTGAGTGAATCTGTTTATCTGGTTTACAAAAAACAAAACAACAACAAAAAACATGAAACATAAACACTGTATAATGGGTAAATCATTGTTAATATCATCATACCTGAACATGTGTGACAGAGTTTGCTGATGTCCAGATGTGTGGTCTGGTTGCTGATGGGATTGTTGATCACACAGCTGTAGGTGTTTTTATCCTGATATTCCACCTCCAGAGGTAGAGAGAGACTGATGCTGAGATCAGACACACTGATGCTGGACAATAAACTGTTTCCTTTGTACCAGGAGAGAGTCACATCACTCACATTCACCACTGAACACAACAATGAACAATTCTGCTGTGATGATGATGATGATGATGATGATGATGATGAACATTGTGAAGAGTTACTGCTGAGGACAGGAACAGGCAGACGAGCTGGAAAACATGAAAGGAGAACCAAAATCTTGGGTAAATCTAGTCAGCAATCTTATTTTTGGTGTAGTGTGTTGACGACCAATAAGTGTTTCTGCTTTTTTTTTTTTCAAACTACAAAATGACAAACACACAATAATTATAGAAATATTCTGCTTTCATTAAAAACTACCACTTAAACTTAGTTGACAACATTTGTGGCTTTGAAGGTCACAAAATGATCTTTACTCACCATAGACAGAAACACTGAAGGTTTTTTTTGATGATTTCACTCCAGTAAACTCTACTTTATAGAGTCCAGCATGTTGAGTTGTGATGTTTGTGATGGTCAGAGATCCAGTTTGATTGTCCAGTTTCAGTCTGTCTCTAAATCTCCCATCAGGACCATCAGATGTGGAGAATATTTGCTGTTGTTTTTTAATTTTAGCTATTTGAGTCTTTTTAGCTCCAAATCTCCACAGTATGTCATCAGCTTCACGTACTTCATTAACATTAGTTTCTAAAGTAACAGAATCTCCCTCCATCACTGACACTGACTCACCAAACACACCTGATGAACAGATTTTACACAGATTAAGGTCTCTGGTGGTCTACAAAGCCTGAAATCAGCTGTAGTTTATAACTAAATTGGAATCGAAAAATGACATTTAGCCAAAAAAAAACAGATTTACAACTTACCAATCAGATCCCACCAGCACAAACAGAACAAAACAAAAATACAAAACATTTTCTTCAGTTGTACAAGTCTGATCTAAAACACTTGAGCTGTTGATCTGCTGTGTGAATCCTCCCACAACAGCGTTTGATCCTCCTATAGTGAGAGAAATGCAAATGCTGTTTCCGAATGACATGTGGTTATATAATTGTTTGTTTGGCTCTTTTTAAGACTTAATAATAGTAAATATTTTTTGGTTCTAACATTTAACACAACAATTTCAAAAAATTTTGATGAATGTTGGTAACCCAACAGTTGCTGGTAGCCATTGACTTCCATAGTATTTTCTCCATACTATGGGAGTCAATGGCTACCAGCAACTATTGGCTTACTTACATTTTTAATAATATCTTTTCTTATCTTTAACAGAAGAAAGAACTTCATGCAGGTTTGGAACAACATGAGGGTGAGTAAATGATGATAAAATGTTCATTTTTGGGTGATCTATCACTTTAATACTGTCTGCCATCTCACATAGTGGCACTGGCAGCTTAACATCTGAGTCAATCTGAAACCACTTGCGGTCGGTTTTCTTTAAAAGTGTGGTGTAAACTGTTGGAAAGACAAGCAGCTTGTAGGTGAGAGTGACGTTTAGTTATATATTTAGTTTGCATGAGAAGAGTTTATTCCTGTTCTGCTTTATATAAATCTCACAGTTGATGACTCGTACAACAGCTTTAGTGTTGAATAAAACATTGAAATCTTCTTAAACAGTCAAATCGGAGACATAGGTCTAGTTTGATTGTTTTTGATTAAATCAGTATTTTATTTGACTATAATGTGTCTTTGATAATATTCACAGACTGACATCTAAACTAAATACTACAGCAGACGTTAAATAGTACACCAATAGTACACATACTGCTATTAGTACTGCTATTAGCAATTCATGACAGAAAAACAATCTTGGTCAGTGCATGCAAATCCAACAGTAGCATTCATAAATAAGCTAAAATTAAAAGGAAAAAAAAAAAAAAAAAAAAACAACAAAAAAAAACCATAAATGCCTAGAATGACAATTAATAAATAACTTATGCACACAAATGCTTGCTCCAGACAGAACTTGCTGTCATTTCTTCTTTGAATCAGTTGTGTGACCTTTAAGTGCTTCATTTCTATTTTAGATCATATCTTCCTGTTCTAGCCCTATTGTTTTACTTAGGATTCTTCTTCTTTATTATTTTAGGGCTCGGGCCCTATTGTTTTTCGAAGGATTATTAGGGCCCGTGCCCTGAAAGGGTGAGAGCCCTATTGATCCCCTAAGGATTCTTATTTTTAGGGCCCGAGCCCTGAAAGGGCAAGAGCCCTATTGTTTTTTGAAGGATTATTATTATTATTACGACTTTTTTTTCGTCAAGGTTTTGGGGGGTTTTGGGGCCCTTAACATGCTCAAAAACTCTTGAAAATTGGCACACACCTTGGAATCTGGGGCCATTAGGGCCGGGCAGAGACTGGTATACGGGCGTGGCAAGGGGACTCTACAGCACCCCCTGGAATTTGGAGGGCCATATCACATATCACACATACTTGCACATACACATATGATACTTGGTCAAAATTGATCGCCAAAGCCTTTTGGAAATCGGCAACACATACAACCACCAACTCGCACCGGCGACAACTGAGAAGCTCCAAGGCCTTTGCTTAGTGCTAAAGCCGAACCCCTAGACCACAGCCTCGTCCAATGACGCTACGCACACAAAGCACACAGAAGCGCGGCTCTGCCCGAACAAAGCAGCAGCGCGCGGCAGTGTGAGAGGGGACAGAAGCGTGGCAAGCGCAGAGGCATACGAGCTAGGCTAAGGGCTAACCCCACCAGACCAGCTCTTCCAACACTCATGCTCTCTAATGTTCGCTCACTGGAAAATAAACTGGACTCAAGATTTCAACTCAGTCGCTCTACGCTGCATGAGACAAGGGATTGTTGTGTGTTTGTTTTCACTGAAACATGGCTAAACGACAACATTTCCGACTCTGCCATTCAGATGCACGGGCTAACCTGCTACCGAGCGGACAGAGATACAGCACTGTCTGGTAAGACTCACGGGGGAGGACTGTGTGTTTATATCAACAAGGGATGGTGTAACAATGCTGTGGTAGTGACAAAACACTGTTCATCGCTGGTGGAGTTTATGTTTGTGAGATGTCGGCCGTTCTATCTGCCGGCCATTGTGATTGTCGCGGTTTACATCCCGCTGTGTACAAACGCTAAGGTCGCGCTTCGCGAGCTGTACAGCGCCATCAGCAAACAACAAACAAATAACCCTGACAGCTTTTTCATCATTGCCGGTAACTTTAATCACGCAAACTTAAAGTCAGTTTTGCCAAAGTTCTACCAGCATGTGAACTTTGCAACAAGGGGAAACAACACTCTGGACTTGGTTTACACAACAGTAAAAAATGCATACAAAGCTGAACCCCGCCCCCACCTCAGATACTCAGACCTCATCTCTGTTATGCTAATCCCAGCATACAGACCACTTCTCAAACTTACCAAACCGGTTCAAAAAGAGATCACAGTATGGCCAGACAATGCCACCTCAACACTACAGGACTGCTTTCAGTGCAAAGACTGGAACATGTTCAGAGAGGCGGCCACCTACAACAACCACACAGACCTGCACGAGTACACAGAAACTGTGACTGCTTACATCAAAAAGTGCATTGATGATGTGACAGTCACCAAAACCATCACCACACGTGCAAACCTGAAGCCGTGAATGACAGCAGAGGTTCGTGGGCTGCTAAAGACCAGAGATGATGCATTCAGATCAGGAGACAAGGCAGCCTTAAAAACAGCAAGAGCCAATCTGTCCCATGGCATCAAGCAAGCAAAACGCTTGTATGCACAAAAAATAAATAATCACTTTAGTGACAGCAAAGACACACAGAGCCTGTGGCAAGTCATTCAGACCGTCACTGATTACAAGCCCCTGCCACAGGCCTGTGATGACGACACAACCCTCCCAGACACACTCAATGAGTCCTATGCACGGTTTGAAATGCAGAATGACACACCTGCACAAAAACTACCCACACCTCCCAGCAGCCAGGCACTCTGTCTGTCTATAGCCGATGTAAGGAAGACTCTATCCAGGGTTAACCCACGCAAGGCTGCGGGTCCTGACAACATACCTGGCCGTGTACTGAGAGACTGTGCTGCACAGTTGACAGATGTCCTAACAGATACCTTCAACACCTCGCTGAGCCAGGCAGTCGTCCCCACGTCTCAAATCCACCTCCATATTTCCAGTTCCAAGAAGTCCCCTGTGTCTTGTCTGAATGACTATCGTCCCATAGCACAGACCCCAATCATGATTAAGTGCTTTGAGAGGTTAGTTATGTGCAATATCAAAACCAGCCTCCCCAACACACTAAATCCGCTCCAGTTTGCATACCGTCCAAACCGCTCCACGGATGATGCCATTTCCTCCACCCTCCACCTGGCTCTTACTCACTTAGAAAACAAAGACTTTTATGTTAGAATGCTGTTCATTGACTGCAGCTCAGCATTCAATACAATAATCCCACAACAGCTGATCAACAAACTAAACCTTCTGGGCCTTAACACCTCCCTCTGTAATTGGATCCTGGACTTCTTAACTGGAAGACCTCAGTCAGTCCGTGTCGGCCACAACACCTCGAGCACTACCACACTGAGCACAGGTGCCACACAGGGCTGTGTTCTCAGCCCGCTGCTTTTCACGCTGCTGACCTATGACTGCACTGCCAAGTTCAGCTCCAACCACATCATCAAGTTTGCTGATGACACAATGGTGGTAGGTCTCATCAGCAACAACGATGAAACACACTACAGAGAGGAAGTGGCACAACTGGTTGAATGGTGTGGTGCAAACAACCTGTCCCTCAATGTGAGTAAGACAAAGGAGGTTGTGATGGACTTCAGGAGGAACTCTGTTGACCACTCCCCACTGACCATCGACAGCTCAGCTGTGGAGAGAGTCAGCAGCACCAAATTCCTGGGGGTGCACATCACGGAGGATCTCACCTGGTCCACCAACACCATGTCACTCTCCAAGAAGGCACAACAGCACCTACACTTTCTCCACCGGCTGAAAAGGGCAAGTCTCCCTCCACCCATTCTCACCACATTCTACTGGGGAACCATTGAGAGTGTGCTGACCAGCTGCATCACTGTCTGGTACGGGAGCTGCAGTGCTGCTGACCGCAAGACCCTACAACGGACAGTGAACACAGCTGCAAAGATCATCGGTGCCCCTCTTCCCTCCCTTCTGGACATTTTCCTTGCACGATGCTCAGGTAAAGTCACTAGTATCGTGAAGGACCCCACCCACCCCTCCCATCATCTCTTCCAGCTCCTGCCATCAGGAAGACGCTACAGGAGCATCAGAGCCCACTCTGCAAGACTGCTCAACAGCTTTTTCCCCCAGGCTGTGAGAGCCCTCAATTCCAACCACCTCACCCCCCTCTGAAACCTTATCCACAATGTAAACTGTTGATAAACTCAAAACACAATTTTTGCAATTCTGAGTGCTCTACACACAGGTGAGTGGGCTGGACAAACCACCTGTAGTAACGCATTATTTCATCTCCATATGCACCAGACACTTTCCTATAAACACTACATGTACACAGAAAACACTGTGCACCTCTGAGTGTGCTACCTACAGGTGAGTGGGCTAGACAAACCACCTGTAGAAACACTCTTTTCTCTCAGACACTTTCTTGTTAACACTTAGTAACGTTACAAGGATCTAATAAGGACCTACAAATGTGTACTTATCAACGCACCACAAATCTTTTTGCACTATTTGCATCTTAACCTTTAAATACCTCGTATGCACATTTTCATGCACAGTTATTATGTAAACTACTTGTACAGTCTGTCTTAGGTTATGTGTATGTATAGTCAATTATTTATTGTATATGTATAGTAACATGTATAGGTTTAAAAAATTGTTCTACGTCTAGTGTATTTATGTTCATATTTATGTTTATTTATGTAGCGCCGTGGTCCTGCGAGACACGAAATTTCATTCCACTGTATGTCCACACATGTAGTGGAATGACAATAAAGACTTGACTTGAAAAAACAATTGTAGAAATAAGAAAATGTATATTCCAATTTCAGGAAAAAAAAAATATTTCTATCTTCTAACATTTTAATAATCAACTAACAGCAACAGCAAGCAACAATTTGATTAACAAATTATTAATTCAGTTATTCAAGTTCTATTCATATTGGGGCTTGTCGGGTAACAAACACTGTTTGCAGGTGAGAGACCCATCATCGTCTAACATGTCATTATCTTCTGCATGTTTCATGGTACCAATGGCTGCAAACTGCACAGGTATTAGCCTTTGTCATTAGATTTATAAAGTCACTAAATTCATATTCCCCCATAGTCTGTGGAATCACCACAGTGAACTCCTGTTGAAATCACAATGTGATTTCCTGTTGACTAAATTTTGTTAAAACAGAAAATGTCCTGGATTCCCCAAATTCACCCTATAGATATATAGAACAATTAAAACATTTTCACAGCAATATTGTAGCAGTGTTGTATTGTTTGGTTTATATTTTTTTCTTCAGTTGCATCTAGTGTTAGATCAGATGAAGTGTTGGTGTCTGTGATGGAAGAGGATTCAGTCATTTTTCACACTGGTGTTGTAACAAACCAACAAGACGATATTAAATGGTATTTCAACACCACTCGCATCGCTCAAATCAATGGCCAATTCAGTTTTATCTGTACAGATGTTCAGTGTAACAAAGGTACTGAGAGATTCAGAGACAGACTGAAACTGGATCATCAAACTGGATCTCTGACCATCATGAACATCACAACCATGGACTCTGGAGTTTATGAACTGAAGGAACTGAAGGTTATTAGCAGCAGCAGCGGTGAAAAAATCTTCAATGTTAATGTCAATGGTGAGTCATTAAAGAATAATTTTGTTTAAAAAAAAGTTGCAGTTGAGATGCAGATGACAATGTCTAATCTTATCAGACCATCAGATTGTTATCTGTTTAAATAAGGATTAAAAATAAAAGAAGCATGTAAAAAAAAAAAAAAAGCACATTATCTTCATATTGTGCAGTCTGTTACTATTTTCAGCAGAAAGATGTTCCAGCAGATGTTGGTTTGTATTTCAGGTATTTCTGCTGCTGAACAAGAAGTGAAAAGAAACAAGGGAGAATCTTTCACTTTAGATTCCAGTGAAATAAGTAAACCAAACGTTGTGATGACGTGGTATTTTAATGACACTCTCATCGCTCAAATTCCTGGTGATTCCAATAAAACCAGTTTTGTCTAGCATCATTGCCATAGTTTTTGCCTTGTTCCATTGCCTTGTTTATTTGCCACTTTTGAACTGCTCTCTGGTATTTATCGACCCAGCCTGTCTTGACTACATTGTGTTAATAAAGCTCGCACCTGGATCGATCACGCTTCCTAAGAGTACCGTTACAAATACACAACGTTTGTGGATCAGAATGTCTGTTTCTTTTCTGTCGTTTTTCTGATCGATTACACCGATCTCACGATCACAAAAACGCCAGTCTGATGCTGAGTCAGAGGTATGTAGGTGACTAATACCCTTCTTGACAGCCGCCTACTGCTTGCCTTCACAAAAAGTGTAGTTTACATTAGTCTTCTCCTGTACAACTTGCTAACATAATGACAGAAATCAGGAGGTCTCAGGTGATGTGCCTACTGCTCCATTCAATCCTGAGCCTGCAGTTTGCTCTATTCTGGTCGTAATTTGCGATAGCAAAAGCCTCCTCACAATCTACTAGAAATAATGATTTCAGAAGAGTGTAAAATGAATCAAGAAATAACATTTTATTTGTCAGGTAAAAATGTATCGTGCCAATTACATAGTTTAACAATGAGAATCAAATTCAGAATTAAATTCAGTTCCAATTCAAATAAATACATAACATCAATTACTCAAAGATAAATCTAAGAGTGGGAGATGCATACCTGACCGCATAGAGAAACACAGCAGCATATGAGAGACTTGGAGGAAAAGCTCCAGAGACTCTCACACACAGTATGGGGTTCTTCTGAATACAGAATCCCCCCCGTAGTGTTTTGTCACTTTGCTTATATACCCAGACCAAAACAAACAAATCTTCCAATCAGTTGCCAGGAGATCTCATGACCCAGGGTCACACCTGGCTGGAGATTCTCACCCGACCCTAAGGGGAAAACACACCCCTCAGCAGCAAAACACAATTCTACAGAAGTGCTTAGTCTTCCTCATAATATAAGTGACTGCTGTGAAATTGAGACCATTTTACCAATCGCACGGAGACCTTTAGAACGATACCAAAGATGAAAGGGAAAATTCAACATATTTACAAGATATAACACATGTAGTATATGGACATTCTTAGTGACATTCAGTGGAATTTTTTGGGGGAAAGGAGTGAGGTGCAAGGAGGGGAGAAGAGAGGGAGGAAGGGGGTTGTAAATGAGCAGTAGGGGTGGTGTTGTTTGCCCTCTTTGAAGATCTCTTCTCCAGATTAGTTTTATTGATTTGTTGCATGGCATCTGTTTTTTCTAGTGACGTCACCAGCGAGGCTCGGTTTGCCTAGTTCACCTGATGCATGTACACCTTCAAACAGGTAAGGGCAACAGTCTTTTCTTTTGTAATGAGATCATTATTTTAATTATTTCAGTGCTTCTGCATCTCGTTACATGGGGTCATGTGTTAACATGGAAGCGTATGCGTTCAAATTATAGAACAGTCGGCTGCTGCGTTAGCCTAAGCAAACTTCTAACTGTTGCAGTTTTGAAATAGATAAATAAATAAAACCGTTTTAATCATATTCACGTGGCTGATGACAGCTTTACAAATCAACCAACCCAGTATCATGTGATAAGCATGATCATGTAAAAGTCTGCACATTTACAATATTTTTACCAGTAACTGTTGCTTGACCATATTATGTGTAGCCAATGAACAGTAACCACAACACTTACCATGGTTTTACCACTGTAACTGTAAAACTGTCACAGTAGAGCTGTCCGCGAATGCAGTCTTCACAGCAGATACCTGATGGGTTCAGACTGCATTGCTGCACCTGGTGGCCATTGGATTTATCTCTTCATCAACTGGCTTCATCTTTCTTCAAACAAACAGACAAAAAAAAATATGTCAGCAGAGAAATAGTATTGGTAATTACAGGTGCAGGTGTCAGTACTCTCCATATTCGGTCATTTCCTGCCCAAATTCCAGAGATGATGGCAGTTGATTTGCTAATTCTAGGAGCTATAGAAAAAGATGTGTATGTGAAAAATGATAACGGTTGTCTTTTGAGAGATCAGCATCTAATGCTGTACCACATATAATTAAAATTGCTTGAATACGTACATACCAATGGAAATTTGTCTTTTCTATTTGGGGACAAGAAGACCATGTTCAGTCCTCATTCATCAGGACTGGTTTGACTGGCTTTCCTACGACTGATTTTCTTTGTGTTTTTGGTCTCCAGCTGTAAAACAAGAAAATATTTATTGATCCTATGTTTAATTATTATTGTTGTTTAAACACAAAATAAGCAGTTATAATTATATACTTCAAGATCAAGTTTCCTGGCAACTCCAGCAGGCTCCTGAGTTCAACTGTACTCCTCAGATATCATGCGATGTCTCTGTTTCTACTGTAGCATCTGGACCAATCAGACATACATTAATTGTTACATTTAACAAATAGTCTTTAAATCCAACAAGCCAGCTATATGCTGGAGCTCTGGAGACAACCCCCCAAAGCAACTAACACCCCAAAAGGGCTCAGTTGCCAGGACAACTATCTGATAAGAGGTTTTATTGCCCACAGGAATGCACATCTGCCCATGCTACCTTTGCCCATAGGAAAGGCACAATGCCTATAGAAATAGACTCCTTTCCTATTCATTCACAGACAAACTTTTCTTTGACCTTCCTATCACACATAGCCCAGGTCACTGTGTACAGTATTACTGCATTGTATTTTAATTTTGTCTGTTGTATTTGTATTATAGTGTCTTTCTACGGTTTTATGCATGCGTTATGATAGATGACTAGTTGTATAACAATCCGTGTATCATTCGTCCATTCGTTTTTTGATTTAATATTGAAAGAAGAAACATGAGAAAACGGCTCCTTTATCGTTTTTTAATTTTTTCCAGAAAAACGAAAAACAAGAATTCAGCCTGATTTTTCGTTTTTCGTTCAGGGTAGGAAAAATGAATAAACAGCTTGAATATTCGATTTCTACAAGTGGGCGGAACGAAACGCCCCTTTCTGCTGATTGGTCAGCCGAAGATCAAACCACGCCTCCGTCAGTTCTTCCGCAATTTGGCGCAGAATCATTGTCCTCTGCTGCTGCAGTTGAACGGATAATTAACGCGTTTATTGCAACTACATTTAAACGTTTTCTTATCAAACAACCACACTAACGAATAGCTCTACGCAACTCGTACCGGGGCAGAGCCTAGACAGGGATTTCTTCTGTGTGCTATTCACAAAGTGCCAGGGGTTGCGCAAAATTTGCTATAGTCTACAGTATTTTCTGGACTGTAAGTCACGTTTTTGTTTTTTTTTTTTTGCATGAAACATGCTGTGATTTATTCCAAATTTATATAATGCATTTAATGTCAAATAATCTTAATGTAGACTGTTAAAAGTAGACGCGTCCGTTGTGTTATGGTTCATGTTTGTGGCATACACCAGAAAGCGTAAGTAAATTTATGTCTATATAGAAGAAAGCCCTGTCTAGGCTCTGCTCCAGTACGGGTTGTGTCGAGCTATTCGTTAGTGTGGTTGTTTGATGAGAAAAGTTTAAATGTTGCAATAAACGCGTTAATTATCCATTCAATCCGTTGATCTTCGGCTGACCAATCAGCAGAAAGGGGCGTTTCGTTCTGCCCACTTGTAGAAATCGAATATTCAAACTGTTTATTCATTTTTCCACCCCTGAACGAAAAACGAAAAAAATCAAGCTGAATTCTTGTTTTTCGTTTTTCTGGAAAAAATGAAAAAACGATAAAGGAGTCGTTTTCTCATGTTTCTTCT
This sequence comes from Labeo rohita, assembly GCF_022985175.1. NCBI lineage: Eukaryota > Metazoa > Chordata > Actinopteri > Cypriniformes > Cyprinidae > Labeo > Labeo rohita. The sequence continues at coordinate 19,610,191 of NC_066872.1, forward strand.
TTCAATATTAAATCAAAAAACGAATGGACGGAAGATACCCTGATTGTTGTTATAAATCCGTGTATCATTCGTCCATTCGTTTTGGTGAAAAAAACGGCATATGCTGGTAGGTATGTTTTGGTGCTGGTTTAAGCTGGTCCTTTGCTGGTTTATGCTGGTCCTTAGCTGGTTCATGCTGGTCCTTGACCAGCAACATGACCAGCAAAAACCAGCAAAGGACCAGCTTAAACCAGCATCAAAACCTATCTAACCAGCATTCCAGCACCAAAACATACCTACCAGCATATGCTGGTTTTTTCACCAGGGCTTGAACATCTTTCTGGCGTATGCCACAAACACGAACCATAATACAGCTGACGCGTGTACTTTTAACATGATACATTTAGGTTAGTTGACTTTAAATGCATTATTAATTTTTATTATTAATGAAGTTACTTTGGAATAAATCACAGCATGTTTCATGATAAAAAAAAAAAAAAAACGTGGCGCGGAAGAACTGACAGTGGCACGGTTGATCTTCGGCTGATCAATCAGCAGAAAGGGGTGTTTCGTTCCGCCCACTTGTAGAAATCGAATATTCAAGCCGTTTATTCATTTTTCCACCCCTGAACGAAAAACGAAAAATCAAGCTGAATTCTTGTTTTTCGTTTTTCCGGAAAAATGAAAAAACGGAAAAGAAGTCATTTTCTCATGTTTCTTCTTTCAATATTAAATCAAAAAACGAATGGACGAATGATACACGGATTATTTATAACCCACCTATGTCATGTTTGGTTTTTTTTTAATTTGTATTTTGATGATCTAAAAGATGGTGTAAATTAGATGTTGATACCTATGCAACATATTAGTGTTTAAGAAACCTTAGTAGTTTTTGCATCAACACCCAATCGAATTACATATGCAAAATACCATGCTCACAGACAAAGAGTCGTAAACTTTCCCTCCAAAGGCGAAAGTTACCATTGGTTCATGGACCTCCTGGAGGCACAGCCTCCAGAGAGTTTAAAGGCATAGACCAATCTCTCTCTTTCTCTCTCTTCACTGTCGTCTTCGTCTGCAACGTCTTCTGATTGCTGCCTGTGTGGAGCAACCCACGGGGAGCCTGAGCCAGCACAGGGTGTGCCCAGCGGGCACGACAGGCCCCAACCTATAGAGCTGTGGCTCTCAACCACAAAGAGCCAGACATTTCCACTCAACCCTGGAATTCATCTTCATGACTCGCCTCAGTCAGTCAGAGGTTATTTTAGAACCTACGAGGATGAGGAGGATGAGCTAGAGCTCTTCAGGAGTTCCCTAAGCATGCGCCAGGCCTTGCGGCCTTGTCTTTCCATTCCCCAAAGATCACAGGACTTCAGCTGGGTCCCTCTCAGCCCTTGGTTCTTCTTCACTTTTCACATGGGAAGAAACTCCCAGTCACCATCGAGTCAGAACATCTTTGGAGTTCATCACTCTTCAGACTGGGAAGAACGTAATCACGATTCCAAAACCACCACTGCTCCAAACCATCAAGACATTCACCTGAGACTGCATTTGGACACTTGTTTGCAAGTTTGTTTTAACTAAACAAGACAGAGGTTTAGTATTGTATGATGGTTTCACTCAGGTGGATAACTGTTTCTTTTCAAAGCTTAATTTCCTTGTCTCTCTCTAACTGCTTCTCATTGACCCTTCCCCCATGTATTAGTGATTTTCATGTTTGTTTGTTTAGATTAGTTATGTGTTAGTTCTTCGTTAATAAACTATTGTGCACAAATTGCATGAGTTTTGATTCTGATTCTGCCTTGCAAATTAATGTCCCTTTACGATTCTGATTCGAGCTACATGCTCTAATGCAACGGCACTTTAAGGAAGTTATTTTCTGTGGCCAGGAAAATATCATTTCTTAGAGTTGATATAAAAATTATGCTGAATGTTCGCTGGGCGAACAGATTAGTTGATGGAAAATTGATTCTGCTACAGTTACTACTGGCAGCTGATATAAATAATTGTAATTAATCATAATTAATTGTAATTATTTATATACATTTCCCTTTATATATTCTATATAAATCGCGACAATATTAATATATGAATATTTTTATTTTATTTTTGACTTGTGGCTTGTTGGTGACACTGGCAATTTTTTGTTTCTACTGACGAAGCATTCATACATGTTTAAGTTGTTTTTGTATGGTAAAAGTCAAAAGAGTGTCATGAGCAGGAACGGAAAAAACAACTTCAACCACACCCTATTCATAGACACATACAGACACCGCATGAACAAACATCAACCACAAATGTCCATCAATAGACACATTCTCATGCACAAACTCAACCCAACAGATAAAAACATGTCTGTAGAAAATGAAGCAGGGACTACTGTCACTACTTTTGCATCTATGTTTGGTACTTCGAGAATGACACACATAGTTTTGAGACTTTTAAGGCATAATTCACCCAAAAATAAATTTCTGGCATCACATCCTCACTGTAAAATCATTCCAAATCCATAAAACATGTGTTCATCCCCAGAACACACATAAAGGTGTGTTTAATATTCTCTCATCATTTGTTGTACATTCACTGAAAGTCCACACATCAAACCTCTTCAAGTTTCAAAAAGTTCATGAAGACTTTGAGTTTTTATTTACATATAAACATTGATTGACACACATACATAGAGCTCATCAAATATAAACCTGCATGCTTGATGTGCAAGACTGACAATCATTTCTGCACATCAAGCAAGTCTTTATTTACTTTTTGAAGCTTCAAAATGGATGGGCACAAAAAAAAGGTAAATAGAACATTAAAAATAACCTCATTTGTTTTATGAACAGGAATAAAAGACTTGTGGGTTGCATGTGGTGATTTTCACCAAAACTCAACAATAGACTTAATACAGAAGTTTAGGCAGGATCTGGTACTTAGACTACGTTTGATCATCTTCTCATGGTGACCGGCACATACAGCACATGGTCCTCCTCTTTAACATTCTGTAAAAATACATCACACAAAACATAATAATAAATTATACTTTGAGGTAGTAATACGTTGTCTGATCTTATGATACTGATGTGAGTGTAAAATGAACTAGATCAGCCCTAATGGTATGGAAAAATTTTAAACATGATGCATTTACCATTTACCATTTTTCAAATGCAAAGTAACAGCAGAAGTGTGACCCTCTTTGAACAGACCTGTGAACCATTTCTTTGTTTGCAAAGCATGTGACTTTCTGACTTCAATGGTTCAATATAAAGAACTTTTTCAAATGTATCACACATCAACCCTCATGAATTTCCAGCCTGCAAATTATGTGGTTCATCTGTTATGTGGCATCTTGCTGCAAAGTGTTCTTGACATGTCATTGTTCAATTTAAACATCTGACAATATTAACCAATTCAATTACATTTAATCTACAATCTACACTCCATATTCCATAATGACAAAGCACAAACAGGTTTTTAACAGCTTTGCAAATTTATTAAAAAAAAAAAAAAACTGAAATGAGTCCATTCCATAAGAATTCATACCATTTTCTGAGACACTTGAAATTTTAGATGTTACTATTCAGTAAAGGAGCTTTACCTATGTACTGAGTTAAGGGTGTCAATACTTATGCCATTTACTTATTTCAATGTTTAATTTTTAACAAATTTGGAAAGTTGTCACAGTTCTGTTTTGTGCTTTGCCATTATAGTGTATGGAGTGTAGACTAATTCAACAAAAAAAAAAATTTTATTTCAATAAATATATATATATATATATATAAATTCAACGCTTTTTAACATATGGGTGCAACAAAATGTAAAAAAAAAATAGTGGGTTTTATACATATCTGAGATTGTGCTGTTATGTGTGTGTAAGAATGTGATAGATTATTATATATTATATTATATATATATAAAGACAAAAACACAAGCACTCACACATCTAAATGTGACTCACAGCTGAAAAACAGATTAAATGATCTTACCGATTGTGCTTTTCTTCTACTGAACGTCGGCTCGGCATAAGTGATTTCTTCTTCACAAGTCTGAACTGTTCAAAAATAAATAGTTGCATTAAACAACTAGACTCAATCCTAACTATATCTGTTTCTTTACAACATGTATTATTAACAAACAGTAACACACAATTTTTATTTTCTAAAAACTACATTTTTAACATGTTTTTTTATTGTAATTGTGTCTATTATTTGATAAACATATTTAGAACATAGTTTTTATATTACTTGTTTAAAAACAGTAGTTAACACTTGCCTTTTCTGTCAGTTTTTCTACATTTCTTGCAGATGCAGCACATCACGACTGCAGCTACAGTCAACAGAGATCCAGCAGCAGCAGCAGAGATCAATATGTTAAATGAAGGCAGACCCTGTAGATCTGTAATTAACAAAATGAGCCATTAATATGACTGAATATGTCAGTCTGATCTACAACAAACTTTATCGAACATCAGCACTGTAACTTAATAGTTCAGTTGAGCAAACATGCCAACATACCTGGACATGGCCAACAAAGTTCACAAATGTCCAGATGTTGAGTCTGGTTGCTGATGGGATTGTTGATCACACAGCTGTAGGTGTTTTTATCCTGATATTCCACCTCCAGAGGTAGAGAGAGACTGATGCTGAGATCAGACACACTGATGCTGGACAATAAACTGTTTCCTTTGTACCAGGAGAGAGTCACATCACTCACATTCACCACTGAACACAGCAATGAACAATTTGATGATGATAATAATGAAAGATTTTGTGAAAAATCTCTGGTAATGTTAGGCATGGGCAGACGAGCTAGAAAACATGAATGAGCAGAAATATAAAAAGAAGTTAAGCTCAATCATCAGCATTGGTGGCATAATGATGATTATCACAAACCAAAAATTATGATTCATCTCTTGTTTTCTTTTAAAACAGAAGAAATTGAGGTCACGGTGAGGTGCCTACAAGGGAAGTCAATGAGGCCAAATTGTAAACATTAAAATGTTAAACTCTGTGCAAAGTTATGTCTAAGTTTACAACTTTGTTGCTTGACAAGACAACGTAAGCCCTAAAGCGACTGGGAAAATTATATCTAAAACAGCTTTGCTGCTCAAATAATAGACTAGTTTTAACAGAAGAATTAACGTTTTTATCGAATTATATGCTTCACATTTCTGCTTTTAAATCTTTACAAAATTCAGCAAAAGTCACAACCTTGACATTTTTTCTTTGTTTTCTTAACGAGTCAAAATTATTTTTGTGGTAATCAACCTTATGCCACAAATTATCTCCATAATTATTTGAACCCAGAATATTAATTTAATAAAACAAGACTATGCGAATGCTCAACAAATAATGTCTTCACTCACCATAGACAGAAACTGAATGATTTAATTTTTTTAAACTGAATGTATTTGATGGTGTCAATCCACTAATCTGTACTTCATAGAGTCCTGCGTGTTTAGTTGTGATGTTTGTGATGGTCAGAGATCCAGTTTGATTGTCCAGCTTTAGTCTGTTATAAACATGAACCACGTCTAAAAGGTAAAGGTAAAATTGTTTCTACAATTTATAGCAATATTTTCAGTGTTTCTCAGAGAGTGGGCTTCAAGTATAACTCGTTTGAAGTAATGGTGCTTCATATAACATTATCCAGAGAAACAAGTGTTAATAAGAAATCCCCTATGACGTTTGTACTTGCTACACTATATATACATTATATATATATATAGTGTCACCAGGGCACCATACAGATTTTTTTAAAGAAGAGCCTGGAGAATGGAGTGCAGCTGGAGGAAAACACAACTAGAGGTTTTTCATACTGCTTGGCGTGAAGGTACCCTATCCTATAGAAAAGCGTTAAAAACTGCAAGATCTGATTACTTTTCGCCTCTTTTAGAAGAAAACAAACATAACCCTAGATATTTATTCAGTGGCTAAGTTAACAAAAAATAAAGAACCAGCAGCCATTGACTGTGCCCCTCAGCATAGCAGTAATTACTTTATGAACTACTTTTGTCAGGGTTCTCCCCTGACAGTCTTGTCTGTGTTGTCTTCTATGTTTCTATGTTTGTGTTGTGTCTGAGCACATGGCTGTGTCTTTGTTCTCCATTCCTTTATTGTGTTTTGTTTTAGTCTTCTGTCTACCCTGTCCTGTCCTACAGGCTGAGATCCTGGTCTGCTTGTTTTTTGTTTTTGTTACTTTGTTACATTTTGTTACTGTTTGTGTAACTGTCACAACTCTCATAGAAATCGTGACAACTTTACTTCCAAGATCGATACTATTAGAGACAAAATTGTCACCATGCAGCTGTCAATTAAAGTATCGCATCAGATATAGATAGATAGATAGGTAGATAGATAGATAGATAGATAGATAGATAGATAGATAGATAGATCCACTCATTCTCTACTTTAGAGAGGAAGAATAGATAAACGAAATCATCTACAACTTGAATGCTAGACTCTATTCCATCTAGGCTACTAAAAGACTTGCATCCAGATGTCATAGATCCTCTTCTGAATATTATTAATTCATCACTGTCATTAGGATAATTAATTTGACCCCAACAAATTAATTAATTACAAGATTCTCTTATCTTTTCCTAGGAGAAAAAAAATGATATCTTGCAGGACTTGTTTTTAAATCATCTAGACTGCTCTTAAGAGTTACAAATGATTGTCATCCGATCAGGCTAAAAGAAAAGTTAATTTATTCCACTCTTCAGCTATAAAAAAGAAGCACAAATGTTTGTTCAAGTAATTTTTGCTATTAAAAGACTTGCAGCAGCAACGACCAAAATGTCATAAAAGATATTTGCGTCTTCTGTTCTGAATATTATTTTGAGGAATTCATCACTGTCATTTAGTCTAGATAATTAACATTGACCCCAACAAATTAATTAATTACAAGATACTAGAAAAAAAGTATCCTCACTGGGCATTATTATCTTCCTTCCTACAGAAAAAAAATGATATCTTGCAGGATTTCTTGTCAGGTTTTTAGGACCTAAAACATCCCGTGTAATAACCTAAAACACTGTAACAATTGAGACTGCTCTTATAGGTGTGCTATTTGATGGCAATCTTTTCTTTCAAAACCACATCTCTAGCATTTGCAAAACTGCATTTCTCAAAAATATATCTAAATTACGACCTGTGCTCTCAATGTCAAATTCTGAAACATCAATTGATGCATTTATGATTTCAATGTTAGACTATTGTAATGCTTTACTGGGTGGTTGTTCTGCTCGCTTAATAAACAAACTCCAGCTGGTCGAGGAGAACTGGCCCCCTGACTGAGCCTGGTTTCTCCTAAGGTTTTTTTCTCCATTCTGTTACCGATGGAGTTTTGATTCCTTGCCGCTGTCGCCTCTGGCTTGCTTAGTTGGGGACACTTTTTCTTCAAACGATATTGTATACTATTTGAACTGAACTGAGCTGGATGATGACATCATTGAATCCAATGATGAACTGCCTTTACCTGAAAATTGAGTGTTTACTGTTGCCCTTTTGCATTATTGATGCACTATTTCCTATTTAATACTGTACAACTGCTTTGTCACAATACTGTATTGTTAAAGGTGGTATATAAATAAAGGTGACTTGACTTGACTTAGTTTGGGATTTCAGAGCACGGATTGTGAATCATTTCATTCAGACTGTGGATATTCCCGAATTGTTTGAATCAGATCGGAATGTCGGAGCTCGTATCGTGATTCATATGATTTAGTTTGGGAATTCATAGTGCGGATCGCAAATCATTTGATTCAGACAGGAACTTCATTTGATTCTCATCAAGAATTTTCATAATTTTAATAAAGGATATGTTGCCAGGTTAACAAATCAATCAATCAATCCATCCATCCATCCATCCATCCATCCATCCATCCATCCATCCATCCATCCATCCATCCATCCATCCATCCATCCATCCATCCATCCATCCATCCATCCATCCATCAATCAATCTTAAGTTTACACCTTAAGAGAATACATGGGATGAAACATTTTTCACTGTTCAATAACAGAGACAGATTTTAGAATTAAATTAATACTAAAAACTGAGATTAAAAATGAACTTCAGTCAGAAAACTTTTACTATTGAATTTTGGCACACTTTTTTCTCTGTATAATGTTGCTATGGCAACTAGTAAATACAGTAAACTTGGGTATGCTAGCATGTGTGGAAATATTTAGACCACATGTGTTACAACTAACCCCACCTTAAACTACATTTCATGGTAAAATAGAGCTATAACTGTAGTGATTTCAAAATTGTTGTTTATATTTATTCAGTTCTCAGTTTTAGTGAATGGAAAAAACAAAGTACAATGTTAAAACTGTGTACGATCTTACATTGCCAGTTTTACTGAAATTCTTCTTCTGAATCAAACTAAAGGCTGCTGTAGCCTGATTTTTTTTTAGAGGTGTGACTTGATCTTTTGAGTGAACAGTCTCAACACCAGAGGCAATAAATAAATAAATAAATAAATAAATAAAAAAAAATATTTATCTTCTTGAAACATGAATCTTTTCAGGGGCACACAAGGCTAAAACAACAAACAAAAACTTATTTTAGCATCTATCATACTTCAAACGAAAATAAAGAAAAAATACAGATTAACTAATACAGGTCGAATCCCCTAAATTTCTTAAATTGTCAAAGTGTATTTACAAGAACAATTACAAATGTATTTACAAAGTCTCATGGCGAAAACAAATCAGAATCCGAAGTCGTAGTTAAACAGGCAAATGATCAGATGAACAGTAAAGTCAGAAGTTGGGCTTATGTGCTGGCTTTCAAGGTCATGGACGTCACTTCAATAATGTTTCACTCCGTTAATCCCAGAAAATCTTGAGGGGGTGGAGCAGCGGCAGTGGCATCTCCCTACTGCCACCTGCAGCCAGCCCTAGGATCCATTATTTAATGTTAATGCCCTTGGTTACACTTAATTTTGATAGTCCACTTTAGACATTCTACTAACTATAAGTAACTTTGCAACTACATGTCTACTAACTCCCAGAGCAGACTGTTAGGTTTAGGGTTAATAGAATAGGTTGACATTTACTTACAAAGTTTAGAAGAATGTTAGAAGATATTAAGCAGATTAAGTCTACTAATACTCTAATGACTAGTTGAAATGCAGCTGCAAAGTTACTTACTGTTAGTAGAATGTCTAAAGTGGACTGTCAAAATAAAGTGTTACCATGCCCTCCACCCATCTTATGAGCATACAGCTAACAAGTCTGCATACTATTCCCTTTTCAGCCTCTATTCCTTCCAATGGCATGGTCAGTTCTGCCAGGATGGTCAACATAGCAGAAGTAGACCAGAGCATGATGTCTAGCCAAAGCAAAGTTGTGGTGATCTTTTAAGGGAACTTCAACTGGGGTTTGAGATCGACACTCATGTTCCACTCAAGGCCCTAACTCCTTGCTTGACAAACTGGATCAGCTGCTGTGGTGTTGCCAGACTAGCCCTGTTTGCATCCAGCCTGCATACTTCCAGGATTTCAGCCAGCTCACGCAGGACCTAGTTGTGGTGGCACTTGTGTCCTGCATCAGTGGTGCTTTACATGAGGAGAGCATATGCCACAGGCTTGGATTCTTGTGGTTAAAAAGTTGACAGGACTCCTCCAAACCATGCCACATGCAGGTGTAGGTTCTGATGTCTAGGAAAGGTGTTGCCTGTGGCTTGGATGGTGAAGGTCAACCTCTCTTGGGGTATTATCCACATGTCCACTCTTTGATCTTGCAGGTCTCCTCTTCTATCTTAATAACCTCTGAGATCACCAGGTTTCTCTAATCCTTTTGCTGGCTTTGCAGCTTTGGAGGCATTCCACATTCAATGCCAGCCCTGCCTGTCTTCAGGCACCCATCAATCTCCTATTGCTTCGACCAGTTGATGCCCTAATGTACTACCTCTTCGCTGCATTCCACTTTGTTTAGAATGGACTTAAACCTTTGAGTTCTCATGACTAGGAAGGGTGTTGTACGTGGCCAGGATGATGAAGCTTATCCTTGCTTGGGGTATTCTCCACACGTTCACTCTTGTGATGGTCCTGCCTATGACCGCCTCCCAGGTTGTCTATTTACCCTGACATTGCTGACTCACTGCTTTGATCTTGCAGGTCTCCTCCTCCATCTTAATAATCTCTGAGATCTCCAGGTTTCTCTTCTTTTTTTTGGTGGCTTTGGACCACAGCCTTGGAGGCATTCCACAAGGCCAGCCCTCCTGATCTACTATAATTCTGCTGCATTCCACTTTGTCTGGAATGGACTTGAACCTTAGAGTTCTGGACGGTGGGGTCAGGTGAGTCTCTTAGCTTGAACAGGAGCCTCACCTCATCTTGCTCAAAGCCCAGGCTGATAGATTTCAGGGGAAGTTGTAAGGTATTCCTTCCAAACAGTGCCACGTTGAAGAGGCATCGCAGGAGGCCCAGCTATTTGCATATATAGCTTTTGGCTTTGCAGTCCATCTTCTCAACTGCTGTCAAGGTAGTATCACACAGCTTCAAGAACCACATCAGTTGTGGTATAGGGTGAACTCGTAACACCAGACCTTGAACTTTCCTGGGAGAAAGTTTGGTCATTTTTGCTAAAAGTATAGAGCAGGGGTGGCGAACATCGGTCCTGGATAGATACAGCACTGCAGAGTTTTGCTTTAAACTTAAATCACATCTGAACAAGCTATTCAAAGTCTTAAGGGTTACTAGGAAGCTACAAGCAGGTGAGTTTTTATTAGGGTTGGAACTGAACTCTGTAGGACTGTGATTCTCCAGGACCAGAGTTCACCATCCGTGGTATAGAGACTTCTGAGACTTTTTGTATGGGTTGTTCTGTAAACAGTGGACAGTTGACTGAGAAGATTGACAGACTGTGCAGTTTTACCTTCATACGGGCCCACTGTAACAGCTCGTCCATGCATGTTGGTGCATGTTGGAGAAATGTAGTGAAATCGTCCATATAGTTCTGTA
>NC_066872.1:19621638-19648636 GCF_022985175.1 Labeo rohita
ACTAGGGGGCGTTTGAAGGTTAAAACCTCAAGTATTTAACCAGGTAGTAGAGTAGAAGTTGTTAGATTTGTTTGGAAGAGGGAAGCATGATAGTGCTCTAGCTCCTCTGCAAATTTCATGTGGAGTCCTGATTGAGAAACTTGTTTCCAGTTCAATCATGTAAGTTTCGTTTCTCCTTCTGCTCTTTTGAGCATCTGATCTATTGATCTTATTTTTTTTTTTTTTTTTTTTTTTTTTTTTTTTGATTTGCATAATTTAAAGTGTGGGCTTTCTAGTTAATGCTAGGTTTTTGTTCTATTGTAGATGGACTTTTTAAATATTACTTTGTATCTGGGTTTGAAACTGCATGAATAGCAAAGGCTCTACTGTCATGGATGTCAAGAAAACCCTTCTCAATGGATCGTTTGTGCTGCAGTTGCCTTGTGGATTATCGTGTGTCCTTTTGACTCTGTGGGCCTTTTTTTTTTTGGATTATCTAAAGAGCACTTTTTTTTTTGGTTTTCTTTAGTCTCATCAATGAGACAGGAGTTTGGATATGAAACATTGACATTGGTACAACTTTCATTGTGTTTTTTTTTTTTTTTTTTTTCCATACATACCCAAAGGGATTTGTCTGCATCACCGAACTCTGAGGATTCGTAATCATTTTTTTTGTTTTGTTTCTTTTGTTGGTGTTTAATTTACATTCTGCAAACCATGTGTTTTGTATTTAGATGTGCAACACTGTACTGGGTTTTTCTATCATTGTTGTCTGAAACTTTATATCATTATAAAAGGGTTTAAATAAAAACTTAATGTAAGTCTTTGTAGTTTGTGATAACACACTGGGAAACACACAAAGATCTTTTAAGCAGGTTAGAATTGGTAGTTGGTGGGCCCCTCGTCACTTTCACATATGTAGTCACGTGCCTCTATAGTGGGCAGTGGTTATAACGGCAAAGGCAGAGGAACAGTCAAACTGAATCAAATGAGTGAGTCATTTACGCTGGAACCACTCTGATTGATTCAAACTCGTGTCTTCAATCATTTAGTTCAAGTGCTTCACTAGCAATCAATAAGAAGCAGTCCATACGCAAATGTGGTAATCTGGCATACACACACAATGAGACAGCCAGTCCTACCAGGGGCGGATCTAGAAAATAATTTTTAGGGTGGCATAGGGTCTGTGACGGGTGGCAACATCGAAGGAAGCCCTTGTACATACTTTTAGGGGATTTATAGTCTGACATACACAGCTGTGTTCACAAATATTGCATTACCATTAGGTAGTCATTTATACTGTTTAAAATGAAAAATAAATAACATTTCAATATCCATCATGGGACCAAGTCAATACACAACATAAAAAGTTCAACAGGTTATACATGCTTCTGAGCTTGTATCACTAAAGAAGACATGCAGTTCTATTAAAATTACATCACTTAGATGGTATAAATCACATTTTAGTGCTTGAAAATGCTAATGTTGGGAAATGCAAAAATGTTTGAAATACAGACATACAATAATATCAAAGCACTGAAACTGGATCAGTTTTGAAAACAATGTTTGATTTTTATGTTATTACCAGAGGTGGGAATGTCTGTAAATGTCTGCAACCACCCAGAATATCCTAGCAAGCAACTAGCAATACTTTAGCAAACATCTAGAACATCTGACCAAACTATTTATGTTTTTAAACAAGACTTTAAGACAAGCCAGCATATGTTTGTCTTTCAAACTTTTCAATCTAGTTATCACAGGTGTTTTTAAATGATTACACACAATTCTAATACACAGATGACTTTCCTGCCAGTGAAGATCAATCAAAGATCAACTCATGAGATCAATAACACTATAACTAAAAACTCTTATTAGGATTCATGAATTATTTTTGCAGCTCAATGTGTATTACACTATACAGCATAATTTAAATGACAGATTCAGATGTATAAATCAGCAATTAACTTTTGGGAATAAGTGATTGTATATGAACTTGGTATGTGACAATACCACAATACTGTCCAAAATAATAATAATAATTTAGCAACAAATTTCATCACAATATACAGTACTATAGTAGTTTCTTGGTCTCCTGACACAATAATAGTTATATCTCTAGGCAGTTATTTCTCAGTTCTGCAAAATGCAGTACACAAAAAAAAAAAAAAAAAAAAAAAAAAAAAAAAAAAAAAAACAGAGAGGATGCAGAGATTCTGATTGGTGTGTCATCAGTTTCGCTAATGTTTAAGTAACCAGGAAGAAGCCCCTTTAACTACAAACTCCACACGCATGCACTGAATACACCGGGGCACCACACACTCTCACCTACAAACTGTTTGTCCACCCAGCAGATCAAACCACATGTCTGTAGAAAACCAAATGCAGCCACTTTCAGTTTGAATCAGAAGCTGAACTTTAGTAACACTGGTACTGTGAGGCAGCAGACCTCAGTTTTATTTATATACTTTGGTTTTTCTGTTCACTACAACTTATAATAAATATGCATAATATGCATAATATATATATATATAATTAATAATTCCGCTAATTCCACCTTCATTCAACTGAAAAAAATAACATAATAAAAAGATTTCCAATGTTTCCACTGACCAACTTAATTGTTTTTGTGAATATGAACAAATTTTGACAGCTGCAACACACTCCCAATAAATAAATAAAATAAAAAAATAAATAAACAAAATAAAAAAGGTTTGTACAGAGGTGAAATAAAAGTGAAAATGTTATAGAATATTCAAATAAAACTCTTTTGAAACAGTTAAACAAGAAGCTGTTAGGTAATCATAGTTGTAACATGCACACTTAAGGCACTTTAGGCAATATCTGCAATACTAATATGCACCCTTAAGGGGTCAATAAGATACCTTTTGAAATGATACTCTCCCAGTGACAGCTTTTGTATTTTAATTTAACTATAGTGTATCACGCAAATGCGGGTTGTGAACTAGGAGGGTCAAACTCTGCCATGGGAGGATTCACACATTCACAGCTCTGCTTTTGGTTTAGCAGGTAGTTTCATTTGATCAGACACTGAACAACTGAAGAAAATGTTTTACATGTTTGTTTTCGGGTTGTACTGAATCTGATCGGTAAGTTATAAAAAAACATTTTTATGGCATTTTATTTTTCCTTTTTTTTTCATTTCAGAGTAATAAAGCTGCTGCTACTGTTCAAATTTAATGATTTTCATCTTCTGTACCAGATCATCATTGATATTGTGAAATCTACTAACTTTGAGTCTCATTTCAGAATTTTAAAAGGAAATTTCTAGTATTTATTGTCATTTCTACAGTACATGTAAATGTCTCTGTTTATGCTCACATATATGTGTTGATCATTGTTTAGCTAATAAATCTGTTGCACCAAACTTTAAACTTTTAACTAATCAGTCTTACATTTAAACCACCATTTTGTTCCTGCTTTTACTTTACTTTTAAGATAGATTAACTTGTAAAATAATCTTGTTATTTTAAAATAAACTTGTTAAAGAAGTTGCAGAACTGCAAATGTTGTTGCTAATTTTGGAAACCTGTTTGCTTTGAGTTCATATCTGGGCTTTATTTATTTATTTATTTATTTATTTGTTTTAAATATCCTTAAATGTGTAGTATGCAAATTCAATGTGTGTTGGCTCATGTGCGTGTTTAAAATTTTACATTTGGAAAAGTAATAATTAATTTTGTAATATTAATTAAGAATAGTAACATTAAGCTCTTATATTTCCATAAATTCATGGTGCCATTTGACTTTATTAATTGATACTAATATTCATATATTATATTATGATATTAATTGCCAGGCAATCCAAAGCACTGAAACATTTTCAGTCTCTCTGTAATGGTAGAAGTCACCAGTTTACAACAGCAGTTTACAGTTGATATTATACGCATTTATTTTTTCTTTATCTGTGTCAAAGGATTGTCCATATGGTGGTGATATACAGCTACTGTATAAGATCATACATTTAATTTAATCCTTCTTGGTGCAACTCACCCTAAACATGTGGCTTTCACACATCTGTCTCACCTTTCATTGTGTTTTGTGTTTTCAGATGTTCTCATTGTAAACCGTAAAATCTACAGCTGATTTCAGACTCTGTAAACCATCAGAAGCCTTAATCTGTAAAATCTGTTTGTTCATCAGGTGTGTTTGGTGAGTCAGTGTCAGTGATGGAGGGAGATTCTGTCACTCTACACACTGATGTTACTGAAATACATGAAGACGAAGACATACTGTGGATATTTGGAGCTGAAAAGTCTCAAATAGCTAAAATGAAGAAAAAGAAGCAAATCTTCAACACATCTGATGTTTCTGATGGGAGATTCAGAGACAGACTGAAGCTGGACAATCAAACTGGATCTCTGACCATCACAGACATCACAACTCAACATGCTGGACTTTATCAACTAGAGATAGTTGGAGCAAAAAGATCATCAAAAACATTCAGTGTTTTTGTCAATAGTGAGTATAAAGCAAGAATAGGCAGCGTCTGTCATCATCTGTGATCATCAACACACTAAACACTCACTCAACACAAAATCTATTACCCTGATTCACTACAATTCACAACACTAAAATTAGACTGATTGTTTTGTTCAGTATTTATTCTCTTCTCATTTCTCCTGTTCCTGTCATCAGCAGTAACTCTTCAAACTGTTCATCATCATCATCATCATCATCATCATCATCATCATCATCACACAGCAGAATTGTTCATTGTTGTGTTCAGTGGTGAATGTGAGTGATGTGAGTCTCTCCTGGTACAAAGAAAACATTTTATTGTCCAGCATCAGTGTGTCTGATCTCAGCATCAGTCTCTCTCTACCTCTGGAGGTGGAATATCAGGATAAAAACACCTACAGCTGTGTGATCAACAATCCCATCAGCAACCAGACCACACATCTGGACATCAAACTCTGCCAGACTTGTGCAGGTACAGCAGCACTGATATTATTTTTTATTCACTGATTTATTTCTGTCTTCTGTTGTAGATCAGACTGATTCAACCACTTATATTAGTTACTGTCTCACTTTTTGTACTCTCCAGTTCCTCCAGTCTCAGTCTCTGCTGCTGTTTCTGTATCTCTGCTGATTGTCACTGCAGTCGTGATCTTCTGGACCTGTAGGAAATACAGAAAAACTGATCAAGAAGGCAAGTGTTAGCTACTGCTTTTAAACATGTAATATAACAAATAATTTTTCAAAATATTTTAGTCAGCTGATGGCCTTATTTTATTATTTAGTTAAAAAATAATCTCACATGTTTGTAGTTAAAATCCTGAATATGAAGCCAAATTAATATGTGACCCTGGACCACAAAACCATAAAATTCAATAAATTCATGCATTTATGCATAATAATACATAATAATAAATAAGCTTTTCATTGATGTACAGTTTGTTAGGATAGGACAATCTTTGGCCGAGATAAAACTATTTGAAACTCTGGAATCTCAGGGTGCAAAAAATCTAAATATTAAATTGGCCTTTAAAGTTGGCCAAATGAAGTTCATAGCAATGCATATTACTAATCAAAAATTAAGTTTTTATATATTTACGGTAGGAAATTTACACAATATCTTCATAGAACATGATCTTTACTTAATATCCTAATGATTTTTGGCATAAAAGAAAAATCAATAATTTTGACCCATACAATGTATTTTTGGCTATTGCTACAAATATACCCCTGCTACTTAAGACTGGTTTTGTGGTCCAGGGTCACATATGTGTACTTATTGATATTTGGCTATTTCTGTAGATCGAACTCATACTGAACGTAGCTCTTAGGGACATATTTGGGTCTTGAATGTGGGTCTCACTCGCACAAAAACTGATTCTGCATTTTTTACTCCATTTCAATAACATAATCTTGCATGTGTGAAGATGCAGCTCAAATTAAAATCTATATGAATGATGACTTTTATTGTGCTAGTTGAGCCTAAATGCTGATTAAATACAAAGAATGTAAATTACTTTACTTTTGTTAAACATTCCAATGGGTTCAATTTTAAGTGTAAAGAATGTCTTTGAAATTTTATGATAAACATACATTTTTTAGTAACTTATTTTGCGTGGAAAACCATTTTTAAAAACTATGGTGTTTAAAATGTATCACTTTGAGTTTGAAAGCCCTAATGATAATACATATGTTGTGAAAAACAAAAAAAAAAAAAAAAAAAAATAAATAAAAAAAAACAAAAACATCTAGTTGTCTACGATTGAGTTTATTTGTTTTAATGCATATTATTGTTGAAACAGCTGAGACTTGTACAGAAGAGATCACTTACACTGAGACGACATTCTACACAAGAAACACACAGGAATTGGTAAGATGTTTTATTGTTCATTTGTTGAGTGTATTTGTATAATTTCAGAAGAGAGTCAGATGTAGATCGGTGTGTGTGCTTTGTGTTTTGAAAAATGGAAATTATGTTAGTTGAAATTGACATTTAAGTAATAATAATATGGAAGTCAAAAATGACTTTAAAATCATCATTATGATATAAACATTGACATTATGACATACTAAGTCCAAGTGATGATGTTTAAGTTATACAAGTTTAATGATGACATACTAATTTTGATTGTCACAGTTTTGCCATTTTATAGAATTATGATTTGCCAAACCAAAACTTAATTCTCACACACATGCTCACCATAAGATGTTTATAAAAGCCTTATGATACTTTTAAAAATTATGTAATCACAGTATATAATTTATTCTACTTATTATTATTATTATTGATTATTGTTATTATTATTATTATTATTATTATTATTATTATTATTATTATTATTTATTGTGCATTTTTTACAGAATGTTACAGAAGAGACTCATGTGGAGTATGCACCAGTAATGACAAGACGATGATCACACGTCAGTGTTTTTCTTAGCACAAGAACTATATTGTATAATCATTTTCACTAGGAAACTCCTGCAGTGACTTCAGATTCTGAGTCAATAGTTGAATTTGAGATTGTGAAAATCATCACATGTTGCATCTGGTCTCCTAAAACTTCAAAAGACTTTACAAGGGCCATTATGTAACTCTTACAGCCCATTTGACCATTTTCATGTTTTACTCTAAAATGTAAAAGTGCAAAACAGAGATGCAAACTACTTATCAAAAGGAATGGAAACCCCACTGTGGTATCGATTATTTACATCTCTACAGAAAATGTGGTTAGGTCTGCTGATGGACAAACAGCTTGTGCATGAGAATGTGCTTACTGCTGGACGTTTGTGTTTGATGTCTGTTGGTGAGTACATCTGAGGTGTGAAAACTGTTTGTCATTTGCATGTGGTTGAAGGTTTTTTTTTTTTTTTTTCCATTCTTGCTCACATGAAACCATCAACTTCTGCTCTACATTGAAACCACTTTACTACATAATACTGAACTCATCAATGCTGATGTTTGACAAAAAGGCCTCAAATCATCTGTTCTGTGATCTGTTCTGTGACAGATGGGATTGGTTCATAAAACAAATCTTTCAAAGTTTAATTAAACACTGTTTTCAACAACATGTGCTATTTCTTATCACATTTGAAACAATAGGGTGCTCTGTGTGCTTGTTTACCAGTCAAAAAAAAAAAAAAAAAATCTTTATGAGATTCTGTTTTCTAGATAAGGCTCAGGTCCCTCCATCAATGCAAGTCTGTGGATTATTTTTCACCTGCTTATCATTCAGCAAGTGAAAATAACGCATCTGAAGTGTACACAAGCCATATGCAAACAATACTAGAGCATCTCCTAGTATCACCGCTACCATTTGATATAAGTACATTAAATAAATGCTTTTAGACACTGGGTTCATATTGCTGAGTTAAACAAATTAATGCACACCATACAAACTCGCATCCCAAATTCGCTTGTAATAATGTTGAACCCCAGTTGAAACCAAGTACAACCAAGTGTACATACAATAATCAGATCCCCATGTAGTTTGTCTGGACCTTGGAAATGCTTATTGGAAAAGCTAATTTTCTTTGCACTGAACATTTTCCACACACCATCAAGATTCCAGAAGTTGGTACCAGACTACTTTAACAACTTTTCTGTCTGCTTTCTAAGGGGTTGTTCCTTTAAATGCAACTGAGCTCTGCTCACCCCGCCCCTCTCTACTCTCTGTGGAAAGGATGGTCTTGTTTACATTAGCCACGTTTAGCCGCTAAACTTCCTAACTACCACGTTATAAGGAAAGGCGATCGCAAAGATTCATAAAAAAAATGCTTATACTCACTTCTGCTGTAAGTGAAGCTGGATCATGAATGATTCGCGCGAACATAGACGGATATATGTGGATCGGGAGGTGCATTCCCTTTACAAGCAAATGTAATCTACTGCATCTTCAGCGGCTCAGATGTCGGGAGTAAATGACGATCACTATGTTCATTATTACATCCAGCAACATAACAACTCAATCGGAGATATTCTTGTTTAACTTACATCCCTGCTCCAGCATCTAAGGTAAGAGCTCATGTCAATCAACTATCGTGGGAGCAGCCTCTGCGGGTGTGACGCCACAACGACAGGCATCTGAGAACGGCTCGATTTGAAAAAGGGGATATTATTTTTACAGATTAATTAAAAACCACTGCATGGATTTTTATCATTATAGGGTAGATTTGTACATATACTGCCAACACACATTAATTTTAAAACAACATGAAAAAGTGAACTTAGCATCCCATCACCCCTTTAAAGCAAAACTCTGCAGTGCTGTATCTCTCCAGGACTGATGTTCGCCACCCCTGCTAGCAAAAATGACCAAAGTTTCTCCCAGGAAAGTTCAAGGTCTGGTGTTACGAGTTCACCCTATACCACAACTGATGTGGTTCTTGAAGCTGTGTGATACTACCTTGACAGCAGTTGAGAAGATGGACTGCAAAGCTAAAAGCTATATATGCAAATAGCTGGGCCTCCTGCGATGCCTCTTTAATGTGGCACTGTTTGGAAGGAACACCTTACAACTTCCCCTGAAATCTATCAGCCTGGGCTTTGAGCAAGAGAAGGTGAGGCTCCTGTTCAAGCTAAGAGACTCACCTGACCCCACCGTCCAGAACTCTAAGGTTCAAGTCCATTCCAGACAAAGTGGAATGCACCAGAAATATAATAGATCAGGGGGGCTATTATTATTATTGTTAATGCTAGTTTTCTATGACATTAGTGATGTCATTTTCGCTATTGAATGAGAACGCGCAAGAAACAGGTGAATAAAGACTTATTATTTCCAGAAATGTAAAGCATTGTCTCCTTTATGTGTCTCGTGTTCTATGAAAGCTGTGTTTGGAGGGAGGGGAGTGTTTTTTTTTTTTTTTCTCTGAATGTCTGAATGTGTTTCATCTATTTGCGCACTATGCTGAAATATACTGTATAGCTGTATTTTGCGATCAGGGCTGTCCCACGCATGGTTACGATGTGTTCAGTGTGACTCAATAATTAGATTATTTTTAATTCCTAAAGATAAAACTCTTCTGTGTGTTCCTCGTCCATCGCACCTGATTCAATTCATCAGCTCATTAGTAGAGACAGCAAGTCCTGAAATTGGTGTCAGATATAAGAGACCTACAAAATGTGGGGACGCTTGCAGGACCAGTTTGAAAACCACTGAACTATAACATTGTATCATACGCAAATGCATTGTGTGAACTAAGGGTTAAAGACTCTTGAGGGTAGAGAGAGGCGCTGCTAAAAGCAATTCAACATTGCAAAACATGAACTCAAAGCTCCAGCAAGCCAGCAGATAAGTCACTGTATAGAATATTTAGCAGTTTTTCACAGATTAATTCTTGTAATTATGTGTATTTTCCAGTATAATCACTTGTCAAAACAAAAACAAAGAGTGAACTGCATTGTAAAACTAGGAACATCACTGAATGACTAATGAAAGGTAGTGAATTTGTAGTAATGAACTAAACATACCCCCAAATTTCATTCTAAAGACTTGCTTTGTTTGGAGTGTTGTTGTTAAACGATCAGATTACACAATTCAATGATTTCGATATTTGATATGGTCTCAAACAATAATTAAATAACATTTAATTACTCACAGAAGTTTTCTGCAATTCACACATAGTATTTAAGGTATTGGAATCTGTTAATGCACTCTGTTTTGCAGTGTTTTAACCATCACTTTTTGCCTTATTGTTCATTGATGTGGTTCTTAAAACCACCTTACACCACTGTTTTTTTGTTTTTGTTTTTTTTTTTAAATGCAGCTTGATCTTGTTCATGTTTAAATCCCCATTGTCTAAAACAAACAAATACATTTCCCTTCCATTTAATAACTGAATAAAACCACATAAATAAGAAAACATAAGTGCATTTGTCCAATGTAAAGCAATTAGAGCAATGTTTATCAGAAGAGACATTTAACAAATGAATGTCTTACCATGGAGGAGTATAAACAAGAGACCACTGAGAGCAAATTAATGAGCTAATGAGCAAATGAATATACTCGTGAATGCAAAGTTAAGTGATCTGTTCTTCTGCTTAAATGGAGGCGCACTAGTAAAAATTATCTGGGCGCATCCATTCGGGCTGTAGCTTGGGATGTAGACAATGGTTTGCACGTAGTTTATAATAAACAGTGTTTCAGCACTGATAGAGGGTTACACATTAAATTGTCACTAACTAACTAAGCTAAATAAATAAATAAATAATAAATAAATAAACAAACTGAAAAAACGTATCCTCAAGTTTCCGGGAGGCGCTACTGTAAAAAATAACGTGGGTACAACTTCCGGTGAGGTGGTGGACGTAGTATACCAGTGGTATTTGTGTGCTAATTAACGAAGAGCCTAAGTGTTTTTTAGACCATTGTTTACTTTGTAAAGTTGCACATTTTTATGACAGATGTCATTACCTTCTTATATGCACAACGACTGTCAACTAGTGAAATGACATTTGAACCGAGACATCAGAGCTTGTGTTAAAGGTCATGCCAGATGAAGCCTCGATTTGAGGCTTGTTAACGTAGAAATCCCTTTCGTAAAAGCCTCACTTTCTGTCCAGTAATGTGCGCAATTTACTTTGCGTGTCCTAATGTTCGACCCCCAGATCTTACTTTGCAAGTACATTTTCATTGGGACCTATGTAATAATTACATCATGACACAAATACATTATTTAATAATTACATTATTAAATACACAGTCATACGAGTAATATGAATAATACAAATTATTTAAGGAAAATTACCCTGGTGAAAAAAACAGCATATGCTGGTAGGTAGGTTTTGATGCTGGTTTATGCTGGTCCTTTGCTGGTTTTTGCTGGTCATGTTGCTGGTCAAGGACCAGCATGAACCAGCAAAGGACCAGCATCCTTCAAACCTGCAACCTGAGAGCTAAATTACCAGCTTTGACTAAACTGAACTGAAGTAAAAAAAAAAAAAAAAAAAAAAAAAGGTTTTTAGAGCAGTAGTTCATCAATATAGAGTGTCTATACTCCAGTCAGTATGTATGATAGAGCGCCATCTAGTGTACTAACAATTTATCTTTCCAAGATCAGCTACACCATTTTTTATTTTATTTTATTTTATTTCATTTATTGGCTGCAATTTGGAGTAATTCATTAATATGTCTGACTTATATTATAAAATCTTCTATATAATATGAGTCAGACATTGCAGTTAGTTGTTTTTGTCACTCTTCTGAGGAAGATGTCATTCACTTGTTTTGGCAATGTACCCACACAGAAAAGTTTTTTACTGGTTTAAAAATGTTTTCTTTGGCATGATTGAGTACTCAAAATAGAATATAGGAAAATATAACTTACTTGATATGTGTTTCCTGCTAGCCAAATTTCACATGCATAAACAAAAATCTGTCTCTGTTATTAAACAGTGAAAACTGTTTCATCCCTTGTATTATCTTAAGGTGTAAACTTAAGATTGATTGATTGATTGATTGATTGATTGATTGATTGATGGGTTGATTGATGGATTGATTGATTTGTTAACCTGGCAACACATCCTTTACGAAAATTAGAAAAATTCTTGATGAGAATCAAAGTTCCTGTCTGAATCAAATGATATGTGATCCGCATTACAAATTCCCAAACTAAATCAAATGAATCATGATACAGCTCCAACATTCTGATCTGATTCAAACAATTCGGGAATCTCCACAATCAAATGATTCACAATCCCGAACTAAGTTGAGTCAAGTCACCTTTATTTATATACTGCCTTTAACAATACAGAATTGTGACAAAGCGGTTGTACAGTATTAAATAGGAAATAGTACATCAATAATGCAAAATGGCAACAGTAAACACTCAATTTTCAGGTAAAGGCAGTTCATCATTGGATTCAATGATGTCATCATCTAGCTCAGTTCAGTTCAGTTCACCTAGGTTCCTAACTGATGACAAAGAATTGACAGAACAGCCATCAAGTATTAGACAGTGTTTTAGGTTATTACACGTGGATGTTTTAGGTCCAATAATTAACACCTCTGTTTTTTTCAGAATTTAGCAGTAAGAAATTACTTGTTATCCAGTTTTTTTTTTTTTTTTTTTTTTTTTTTTTATCTCAACTACAAATCAGTTTTTCAAATTGGTATGTTTTGCCGGGCCGCAAAGAAATATAGAGCTGAGTATCATCAGCATAACAGTGAAAGCTAACACCTGATGATATCTCCCAAGGGTAACATGTAAAGCATAAAAAGTAATGGCCCCAGTACTGAGCCTTGTGGTACTCCATACAGCACTTGTGATCGATATGATACCTCTTCATTTACTGCCACGAACTGATAGCGGTCAGATAAGTACGATTTGAACCATGTCAATGCACTACCACTAATGCCCAGTGTTGGGGGTAATGCATTACAAGTAAAGCGAGTTACGTAATAATATTACTTTTTTCAAGTAACTAAAGTAACGCATTACCTTTGAATTTCTAAGAAAATATCTGAGTTACTTTTTCAAATAAGTAATACCAGTTACTTTTTCCCCATTTAATGATTGACAAGTCTTCTGTCAGGAAATTGGGAATAAACATGATGTTAATGTATTCTAGATTAAATTTGAACATGCATTAATTCATCTCACTCACAAAAAACAGATTCAGTATTCCTCAAAATGAATAAAAATAGTGAAATGCAGACTCAGAACATGACGCAACCCTGCAATAATTAAATAGAACAAATATATTTTATGTATTTAATCCCATTTTATTAACCAATGTCGTTGCTGCTGACCTTCGATGATGCAATTCAACCATACTAATAAGCAAAAATTACTTTAGATGAACAAACATTTGTGCTTCTTTTTTTATATAGCTGAAGAGTGATTTCCTGCATAAATGAACTTTTCTTTTAGCCTGATCAGATGACAAGAGCAGATCATTTGTAACTCTAATAAGAGCAGTCTCAGTACTATGATACGATCTAAAACCTGACAGGAAATCCTGCAAGATATATATTTTTTTTCTGTAGGAAGGAAGATAATTGTGAGGATACATTTTCTAGTATCTTTGACAGAAAAGGGAGATTCGAGATTGGTTTGTAATCAATTAATTTGTTGGGGTCAAATTAATTATCCTAATGACGGTGATGAATTAATATTCAGAAGAGGATCTATGACATCTGGATGCAATTTTTTTTTAGTAGCCTAGATGGAATAGGGTCTAGCATACAAGTTGTAGATGATTTAACAAGTTTATACAATTCTTCCTCTCCTAAAGTAGAGAATGAGTGGAATTGTTCCCCAGGAGATCTACAACATCCATCTATCTATCTGTCTATCTATCTATCTATCTATCTATCTATCTATCTATCTATCTATCTATCTATCTATCTATCTATCTATCTATCTATCTATCTATCTATCTATCTATCTATCTATCTATCTATCTATCTATCTCTGATGCGATACTTTAATTGACAGCTGCATGGTGACAATTTTGTCTCTAATAGTATCGATCTTGGAAGTAAAGTTGTCACGATTTTTATGAGCGACGACTCGGATGCAAAATGAGTTGTGACAGTTTATTAATAAAATGACTTACAGGACAAAAGAGATGGTGAGAAGGGGAGCACTGCTGGAGGCTAGATGTTAGCAATGGTCCCCCAACAGGAACACAGGATTAAGCCACTCCACACACGTGCTCTCACAGGCACTACACAGGTCTGGCTGTGTTGCAGATGGGGGAGCAGACCAGGATCTCAGCCTGTAATAACAGGACAGGGTAGACAGAAGACTAAAACAAAACACAATAAACAAAGAAGCAGGGAAAACTCTATATAACAAATAGGTAGATTAACTATCAACACAACAAAGTAGAATAACAAACTGGCAAAACAAGAGGGAAAAGGAGAACAATATAAAGGAACGGAGAACATGAGGAACAGGTGAGAACACTCAGACAACAGCGAGCTAAACAAGGGGGCGTGGCAACGGGTAACAAGGAGGCAGGACAAGGGGAGCACATGGCAAACACAAACAAAGACACAGCTATGTGCTCAGACACAACACAAAAGGTGTGTTCGACTTCATCTACGGCTACAGACGGCGATCAACGAGAGTAGCCGAGAGCAGCCGCAGCCTGCGTTAAGTCGAACACACCTATACATAGAAACATGAAACGTTAGGTGTGTTCGACTTAACACGGCGCTGCACAGCTCGAACAAATTGTGACTTGAAGCAGTGCATGCCGGTTAGAAATTTTGTCTGACTTGAGGCGGCGCTGACGCCTCGTGACTGTCACGTGTGCCATCAAAGTACCACCATAGCGATTCGAGAGCAGTCGACTGACTCAGCCGGCGCAGTTTCTTCAGAGCAGCTGCAGGAGCTCTGATGACCACATGGCTGTTTCACAATTGGCCAGATTCACCACATGACATCGATCACGTGTGTTTTGGGTTTATTCTAACATCCTCAAGTCCGATAATGCTGACAAATCTGTGTTTTTAGAACAATAAAAGTGTTTTTACTGTAGTCACAATGTTATATTGAGTCAGATCTATCATAAAACACTGGTAAAAGCAAATATAACCCAACTTTATTAGTATTTAAATAGTATATATTTATGTTTATCATTATTCTTGTTCAGATGGCACTGTATTGATGAAACGTGTTTCTGTTGCTCATGAAAACGCTTTTAAAAAGTCTGTGTATTTGATAAATATTACATTTAATTAACTTCTTCTGTGATAGTGTATGCAAACACTGCGAGAGCTTCACTAACGAGAATAAAAAGTGTCTGTCTTCACGCCTCCGTTTTCAACTCCGCCCCCGACTGCTCTCGGCTACTCTCGTTGATCGCCGTCTGTAACCGTAGATGAAGTCGAACACACCTAAAGACAACACAGACAAGACCGTCAGGGGAGATCCCTGACAAAAGTAGTTCATAAAGTCATTACTGCTATGCTGAGGGGCACAGTTAACGGCTGTTGGTTCTTTATTTTTTGTTAGCCACTGTATTGAATAAATATCTAGGGTTATGTTTGTTTTCTTCTAAAAGAGGCGAAAAGTAATCAGATCTTGCAGTTTTTAATGCTTTTCTATAGGATAGGGTACCTTCACGCCAAGCAGTATGAAAAACCTCTAGTTTTGTTTTCCTCCAGCTGCACTCCATTCTCCAGGCTCTTCTTTAAAAAAATCTGTATGGTGCCTGGTGGTACAAACGTCACAGGGGATTTATTATTAACACTTGATTCTCTGGATAATGTTATATGAAGCACCATTACTTCAAACGAGTTATACTTGAAGCCCACTCTCTGAGAAACACTGAAAATATTGCTATAAATTGTAGAAACAATTTTACCTTTACCTTTTAGATGTGGCTCATGTTTATAACAGTAATCATTAGGGGTAGACTCGTTTAAGATAATGTAATCATCTGATTTTAGCCAGGTTTCTGTCAAACAGAGCACATCTATGTCATGATCAGTGATCACATCATTTACAAAAAGTGCTTTTGTAGAAAGGGACCTGATATTCAATAGGGCAAGTTTTATCATTTGTTTCTCTGTATTATGTATGTTGTGGCAAACTGTTGGTTGCTCTTGCTCTGCCCCTTCTAACTAGAGTGCATTAGCCAGAATGCACTAGAATTCACCAGTGAGAGAGCACCAGGTGAAGTTAATATATTAATTAGCAGGGTAGAGCAGACTTCGTGCAGAGCAGTAATGGCTTCTTGAACAAATTGATTCTTTTTGTGCAGAGTTAAGCAATTCACTACAACAAAATGAAGCAGCAGCCGGTGAGCTTTAATATATTTTTTGTACTTGGGTTGTTTTGTTGAATTGTGTTATATTTGAATATGATAGGGTTTTGTATTTGTTGGTTGGTTGGTTTGTAAATTAGGTTTGGTTTCTATATAGAAACTATTTTCAGAGTAAAAGCTATAAATATAAATGTTTAAAATCATTGATCATTAAATTATTCATTAAAAGCAGTGTATTTTATAAAAAAAAAAAAGGATTTAAATGTTTAATTATCTGTTGTTCATTTATATGATATTCTTCATGCTAATTTAAAAGAACACATTGTGTATAAGCTCTGCTTTGTATTTTGATTGTATTTATTTGTGCTCTTACAGTGGTGTTTGTATTTGTATTTAAAGGTTTTCACCTGCTTGACCTAATATTTGATTGATCACTGCATCAAAGTATTTTGAAATTAAAGAAGACAAAATGGTCAAAGAGTGGAGTCTGGTCTAATTCTTGTAGTGAGCTGTCTCATCAAGTGGGAGAGATGAACTCTGCACAAATTTTGTAATCCACTTGACAATGTACGTTTTTTATTTGTTGAACATCAGTTAGATTGTAACTCTTAAATTGGTTTAGACATTTTTTTGTATTTTCTAGCTCAGAGAACAGACACAATCTCTACAGCATGATATCTAGGTGAAAGGGTCTCTATGTGCTGAAAAATAACTGATTTCGGTGACGTGAGGCGGCTAGCAGACGGTCGAATTAGCCAGTCTGTCTGCTTCCTAACCTGGGCCCCAGTTAGTAAAGTGCAAACTCTAAGACTATATGCCATATTACTAGAGAGAAGAGCAGCACCACCCCTGGAGGGATGAAGACCATCTCTTTTCAACAGGTCAGGTCTGCCTCAAAAACCTGTCCAACTGTCTATGAAACCATGTTATTTTGCGGGCACCACTTAGACATCCAGCCATTTAGTGACAACAGTCTGCTATGTGTCTCATCACCACGATACGCAGGGAGGGGACCAGAGCAAATTACAGTGTCTGACATCGTACTTGCAAGTTCACACACCTCTTTAACATTATTTTTAGTGATCTCCGACTGGCGAAGTCGAACATCATACTAAATCAAATTATTTGTGATCCACGCTCCAAAGCTCTGATCTAAAATATTTGTGTTCCACACTCTGAAGTTTCAATCTAAATCAAAAGATTATGATTTGCAATTAGCGCTTAAAAAAAATCACGATTTGTGTTCCAAAGTCAGACTGTGAGGTTCATGTTAAGCAGGACAGGAAGAAGCCCTTCACCTACAAACTGAACCCACATCAAACAAATGGACGTTCTTCTGCAGAAACCTGTCTACCCAACAGATCAAACAATATTTTTTGAAGGAAATGAGACCAGAGCAGGTTTCAGTTTGACTCATATGTTGAGCTGCTCATGTCACACTTCAGATGAGTGCCAATGAGAGATGGTGATTGTAATGATTGTAAAATTATTTGAAATCTGTATAGTATCAATGATTTAGCATTACATTTAGGATGACTCTCCTACTTTTTCATATCTGACACAGTCAAATGTTAAAAAAGTTAAAATAATAATAAATAAATGAAAACAAATGTATACAATGTGTACAAAATATAAATAATTAAACAAATAAAATACAAATAACTAAAAATAAGTAAAATAAAAAAAAATAATAATAAAATTTGATAGTTATTTTTGTTTTTGACACACATACAACCACACAACCACACAACCATGAACGTGTTCAGAGTGTGTGTTAACTAGTAGGTGGTCAAACACTGTTGAAGGAGGATTCAGCCGGTGGTCGCTGAACAACTGAAGATGTTGTTTCACACACTTGTTTTGTTCTGTTTATGTTGTCTGATTGGTAAGTTGCAAATGTTTTTTTTGTTTTTTTAATAGCTTTGTTTATTTTCATATCAGAAAAATAAAGCTCCTGCTGCTGTTGCTATAGAAAATTGACAGATATCATTGTAAGATCTACTTTGGATTCAGGTCTAGAATTGATTAGAGGAATTAAACTTAGTTTTGCACAACTCTATCATGTAATGTCACATTTTATTTTAAAACATGAAACATTTATACACATTCACAGTTTCTGTTAATATGTTGACTTGAATTTTGCTTTGTGTCTTTGCTGCTATTAAAGGTTACAAACTGATTTCAGGCTTTCAAATACAATAGTCCTTACAATAGGCCTTAATCTGTATAAAATCTGTTTATCAGGTGTGTTTGGTGAGTCGGTGTCAGTGATGGAGGGAGATTCTGTCACTCTAAACATTGATCGTACTGAAACACATGACGACGTAACGTGGAGTTTTGGAGCTGAAATGATAGCTGAATACAACAGAGTTTATAGAATGTGCTCCACATTTAAAGATACTAATGGGATATTCATAAACAGACTAAAGCTGGACAATCAAACTGGATCTCTGACCATCACAAACATCACAACTGAACACGCGGGACTCTATGAAGTACAGATTAATGGAATGACACCATCAAATACATTCAGTTTAAAAAAATTCAATTATTCAGTTTCTGTCTATGGTGAGTGGAGACATAATTTAAGCATTCACATATTCTTGGTTTATTAAATAAATATTCTGGGTTCAAATAATTATGGACATAATTTGTGGCATAAGGTTGATAAGCACAAAAATAAAAAAATGCCAGGGTTGTGACTTTTGCTGAATTTTGTAAAGATTTAAAAGCAGAAATGTAAAGCATATAATTCGATAAAAACGTTAATTCTTCTGTTAAAACTAGTCTATAATTTGAGCAGCAAAGCTGTTTTAGATGTAATTTTCCCAGTCACTTTAGGGTTTATGTTGTCTTGTCAAGCAACAAAGTTATAAACTTTAGACATAACTTTGCACAGTTTTTAATATTTTAATGTTTACAATTTGGCCTCATTGACTTCCCTTGTAGGCACCTCACCATGACCTCAATTTATTCTGTTTTAAAAGAAACCGAGATGAGTCATATTTTTTTGTATGTGATAATCACCATTATGCCACCAATGCTGATGATTGTGCGTAACTTCTTTTTAATATTTCTGCTCATTCATGTTTTCTAGCTCGTCTGCCCATGCCTAACATTACCAGAGATTTTTCACAAAGTCTTTCTTCTTCATCATCAAATTGTTCACTGCTGTGTTCAGTGGTGAAAGTGAATCGTGTGACTCTCTCCTGGTACAAAGGAAACAGTTTATTGTCCAGCATCAGTGTGTCTGATCTCAGCATCAGTCTCTCTCTACCTCTGGAGGTGGAATATCAGGATAAAAACATCTACAGCTGTGTGATCAACAATACCATCAGAAACCAGACCACACATCTGGACACTTGTGAACTTTGTTGGTCATGTTCAGGTATGTTGGTACGTTTACTCAGCTTATCTATTAAGTTACAGTGCTGATGTTCGATAATGTTTGTTGTAGATCAGATTGACATATTCAGTCAGATTAATGGCTCATTTTGTTAATTACAGATCTACAGGGTCTGCCTTCATTTAACATAGGGTTGATCTTTGCTGCTGCTGCTGGATCTCTGTTGATTGTAGCTGTAGTCGTGATGTGCTGCATCTGCAAGAAATGTAGAAAAACTGACAGAAAAGGCAAGTGTTAACTACTGGTTTTAAACAAGTAATATATATATATATATATATATATATATATATATATATATATAATCAATTAATAGACACAATTACAATTAAAAAACGTGTTAAAAAATGCAGTTTTTAGAAAATAAAAATTGTTACTGTTTGATAATAATACATGTCGTAAAGAAACAGATATATTTAGGTTTAAATCTAGTTATTTATTGCAACTATTTATGTTTGAACAGTTCAGACTCATGAAGAAGAAATCACTTACGCCGAGCCATCGTTCAGTAGAAGAAAAGCACAATCGGTAAGATCATTTAATCGTTTTCACATTTATGTCACATTTATGTTTGTTGTTGTTGTCACATTTATGTATTTATATATATAATATATAATAATCTATCACATTCTTACACACACACAACAGCACAATCTCAGATATGTATAAAACCCACTATTTTTTTTTTTTTTTTACTTTTTGTTGCACCCATATGTTAAAAAGCGTTGAATTTATATATACATGTATACATATATATTTTTTTTTCCACATTAGTTTACACTCCATACGCTATAATGGCAAAGCACAAAACAGAATTGTGACAACTTTCCAAATCTGTTAAAAATTAAACACTGAAATAAGTACATGGCATAAGTATTCACACCCTTAACTCAGTATATAGTTAAAGCACCTTTACTGTATAGTAACATCTAAAATTTCAAGTGTCTCAGAAAACAGTATGAATTCTTTGTGCTTTGTCATTATGGTATATGGAGTGTAGATTTTAGATTAATTGTAATCAAATTAGTTAATATTGTCAGGTGTTTAAATTGAGCTATGACATGTCAAGAACACTTTGCAGCAAGATGCCACATAACAGACCACATAATTTGCAGGCTGGAAATTCTAGTGTGAAGTTCTTCATGTGAACCATTGAAGTCAGAAAGTCACATGCTACTTTGCAAACAAAGAAAAGGTTCACAGGTCTGTTCAAAGAGGGTCACACTTCTGCTGTTACTTACAGTATGCATTTGAAACACGGTACATGGTAAATGCATCATGTTTAAAATTTTCCATACCATTAGGGCTGTCTAGTTCATTTTACACTCACATCAGTACCATAAGATCAGACAACGTATTACTACCTCAAAGTCAAAGTATTATTATATTTTGTGTGATGTATTTTTTCAGAATGTTAAAGAGGAGGACCATGTGCTGTATGCGCCGATCACCATGAGAAGATGATCAAATGTAGTCTAAGTACCAGATCCTGCGTAAACTTCTGTATTAAGTCTATTGTTGAGTTTTCACCACATGAAACCCACAAGATTTTCATTCATCTTCGTAAAACAAATGAGGTTATTTTTAATGTTCTATTGACCTTTTTTTGTGTCCATCCATTTTGAAGCTTCAAAAAGTAAATAAAGACTTGCTTGATGTGCAGAAATGACTGTCAGTCTTGCACATCAAGCATGCAGGTTTATATTTGATGAGTTCTATCTATGTGTGTCAATCAATGTTTATATGTAAATAAAAACTCAAAGTCTTCATGAACTTTTTGAAACTTGAAGAGGTTTGATGTGTGGACTTTCAGTGAATGTACAACAAATGATGAGAGAATATTAAACACACCTTTACGTATGTTCTGGGGATGAACACATGTTTTATGGATTTGGAATGATTTTACAGTGAGGATGTGATGGCAGACATTTGTTTCTGGGTGAGTTATCCCTTAAAATTCTCAAAACTATGTGTGTTATTCTCGAAGTACCAAACATAGATACAAAAGTAGTGACAGTAGTCCCTGCTTCGTTTTCTACAGACATGTTTTTATCTGTTGGGTTGAGTTTGTGCATGAGAATGTGTCTACTGATGGACGTTTGTGGTTGATGTTTGTTCATGAGGTGTCTGTATGTGTCTATAAATAGCATGTGGTTGAAGGTGTTTTTTTCCATTCTTGCTCATGACACTCTTTTGACTTTTACCATAAAAAAAAAAACGTAAACTGTCTGAATGCTTCGTCAGTAGAAGTAGAAAATTGCCAGTGTCACCAACAAGCCACAAGTCAAAAATAAAATAAACATATTCATATATTAATATTTTGCCAAGTCAATTATATATATAAGTTCATTGAGTTTCCCTCAGCAGTGAGCTGTTGAATCAGCATCTTCAGTTTTTACCTGATGCTAAATCAGTTTCATCAATTTATAGATATTTTTAACAAGACATCTGTGTTATTAAAGGGATGAAAAGTTGATGAAAAAGCCCTACTGCAAATTAATATAACATATTTTAAAAAAAAATTTTATACCAGGGGTGCTCAACCCTGTTCCTAGAGACCTAACTTCCTGCAGAGTTCAGCTCCAACCCTGATCAACCACAACTGAACAAACCGATTAGGAATCTGAAGGATCACTTGGTAATTATAGACAGGTGTGTTTGATCAAGGTTGGAGCTGAACTCTGCAGGAAGGTAGAGCTCCAGGAACAGGGTTGGGCACCCCTGTTTTATACAGACACTTCATATTTAATGGCATTTTTATATTATATTATATTATATTATATTATATTATATTATATTATATATTATATTATTATTATAGAGTTTTTGTTGCGTTTACACACTTTTGACCAGCAGGCGTCACAAGCGTGTTGTGTTTCAAACGCTTTGAAACAGTGAATCATTTTGCTAAGCAATTGGTTCAATTGATTCGAAGCTTCGGAAAGGTTCTTTTCTCCCTTCACTACCGCTGTGTGTTGCTCAGAGATGTGTAACTGTTCTGCTCTGATATTTGTTTGAAGTATGTTCGTTAACCAAATCGAGCAAAAACAGTCAACACTGACAATATTGTACTAAAATGTACATTAACTATTCGTTTGAACTCTTGTATAAAATAAATGCCAAATTCGTGGTTTTCAGGGAAGATCACGAGATCAACAGTCAACCTATGTTTGTTTGTTTGTTGTTGTTGTTGTTGTTACTAAGGCCCACAGCACAAATCTCTGTTTGCTGCTCACCTGCTGAGGCTGCAATTATCATGTATTTTTTTAAAAGGCTTAAATTCAACACAAAACAAATAATAAATCTACATATCTTTCCTGCTGTTTTCAATTTACGTATTTAAAATTCAGCTACGAGGCCACGCTGTGACGTATCAATCTGCTGTTTCAGGTGATGCGAATTTGCAGGTCAGAGTTCACCAAACTTGAATTTCGGAAACACCAAACTTTTCACACATGCTTGCTTTTCTGAATGGAAGATTATAAAGAGGAGAAGAAAGACACCAGATGTAACGCTGCAAACGACCTATTAAGCGATGCAGCTGCTACTGTATGAGTGAGCCCAGCAATTCATGGATTCGGATTCGTGAATATGATGGAAGAAGACCAACCGCTTCTGTCATGTGGAGTAATAAACTGGAAACAACAACAGCAATTTAGCAGCAGCAATTTAGGTTCAGGCTTCAGGTTGAGCCAGAATTAGGTCATACCTCAATTAAGTATCTTTTGTAAATGTGCCTTAGGAAAAAAACTTACTGGTGGGCATCTTGATACAAAACAATGGCACTGACATATTTTAAGTAATTCCAGTGCAAGGTTCTTTCAGTTAAAACAGCCTACACATGTTACAATACAACATAAATTAACGTAATAATAATAATAATAATAATAATAATAAAATGATAGATTATCATTTGAATGGTGGTGAATAGCGTTGGGTGGTGAGTGCTGTCCCATCACACCATATCTATGGGAATGAGCCACGGCGTCAGGTGGTGTGACTCTCTCACTGACCCATCTTTCACCTGAAGCACTCTTACCATAGCGAGACGCTGCTTTAAATTCTCACACTGACAGTGACAGATCAATAGTGAGGCATCGCTCGGTGGGTGACGGATGGTGTCAAAGACAGCTTCTCACAAAATTGTTGACTACAAAAATAAGCGATGCGATGACAGAAGGTATAAAAAATAATGCATAATAGGTTAAAAAAAAAAAAAAAGTGAAAGTGTTTATTTTAAAATCCTGGCAATATTTTACATTGAGCTGTCAGAAAATAAACTTTCTTAAAGCACACTTCTCACCCTCAGTAGTTTATTTAATTTGTCTCTGAACAATGTCCAGTGATAGACATCACAAGAGATACATCTGAATATAATTATATGAAATATATGCAGGTCATATAGCACTACAAAAGACTGAATTAGATAGATACAGCTTTTTTCTGGATTATTAATTTAAATATTTGCTAAATATATTACAAACAGTGAGGCATCCTTCATAGCAAAATGTATTCCAGGGTCATAAACATACATTTCCGATCTTATAACAAATTAGTTAATTTTCAAAAATGGATAAAAAAAAAAGAAGAATCACAGGTTCCAAAAATATTTGGCAGCACAACTGTTTCCAACATTGATAATTCTAATAATAAATCATCATATTAGAATGATTTCTGAATGATCATGTGACGTCTTTAAAAAACATTACAAGTCTTACTGATCCCAGTCTTCTGAGTGGTAGTGTATAATTTATCCAGATATCCTTGGTAACCTTTCTTAATGACTACTGGTTGTGGGACATTCTCATACCACTTGTCGGGCCTTCAAAACAAAGTTCTTTGCAAATCGTTCAATGGATATAGCTTGCGACCTTTCTACATTGTTGACAGGCAGTTACTCTTTGGTTTGCTTTCTCCTTGTCACTGATCCACAATGCTTTGTTGTTGTAAAGATGGGAACAATCCTGCAATGTTGGTCGACCTTCTGCTGAAGCCTTCTCCTCCACAGTGGTTCTTTTCTTACCCCCTTGGGAGTATCCCTCATCTCGCCTGCAATGACTGCAGATGCTGCATACACAAGTGTGTTGAGCTCAGTGTTGTTCAAAGGATTTCCTTTGCATTGTTAACCAGGACCTGGTTCATCAGCTCAATGTTCTGATCCAGATTCGCATTCTTGAGTCTCCTCCTGTCCTTGATGGCAACACACTCTAACTTTTGCTGTTGGATGCACCTGTTGACATTCAATTTAATCTGTGCTAATTCAGTATCTGTTAGCCATTTTTTTGCTTTGATGCTTCTTCTCTGTGTATTCACCTTGTTCGGGTTCATCTCTGGGTGTATATGTTGGCATCACATTGTGTAGGTCCATCTTGTCTCGGGTGCCTTCATGCCTGTCTCAGTCGCATAGTAGGTGGGGACCACATCAGATCCCTATACTGATCGACAGTCCAGGTTTGTCTACTTTTCGTAGCTTTGCTTGATGTGGCTGTCTCTGGTGTTGCACTAGACAGATCAGGTTGAGGTTGAGTATCCTCCTGCTGATCCTCGTCCAGTACTTGCATATCAGTAGTAGACTGAGTCCTTGCGTCAATTTCGCCTGATGAGCGACGCTTCTCGCTCTGCTAGACGGGGCACCAGTGCCTTCAGTATCACAAGTCCCATTTATGTCATTTAATTCTTTTCTCTTTGACCACTCATTCATAGTTTTTTTTTAATGCCCACTCCATTGGTTTACCCAATTTAAGGGTGTATCCAGGCAGCAAAAGATAGTCGATAGATCTGGTATTTCACAGCCAACTATCACCAGAACTATGCCAGGAGTGTTGGCAGCTATCCAATTTTCATACAACAACGCTCAGCAAACTATGATTAAAAGAGAATTTTATAAGATTGCTGGGTTTCCTAATGTGATTAGGAATTTTAACTGGTTTAACTGACTGTACCCATGTGAGACTGAAGTCACCGCCCATGAATGACTATGCATTCATCAAAAATATGATGAGAAATTTGTGCCCTAAGACGCTTGTCCGCTTGTTATTTAGTACTGAAAACAATTTGCTATGTTGTTACTTCATATGTGATTGATCGGTCGTACCTACGTGCAAATGCAGCTTAATATTGGAAGAAAATAAGACTCCCGAAGATGCTTATAAAAAATGGACCTGGCAACACTGCACGCGCACACTTGGCGGAAGCATTTAGGATCATATAATTTAGGAGCATATAATTTAGGAGCATATAATGAACACCATAGAAACGGAAAAAAACCTTTTAAGCTTAACTCAACAAAATAAACAAATATATATGGATACTCGCTGGTTTACATTATCGTTCACATTTGCAGTTGCAACTTTTTTGGACTATTATTTTGCAAGTAGTTTTCACTGCAGAGCTGAATAACGTCATGATAACAGCACTCCTCCTCAGCTCCACCTCTAACTCCACCCACTGGCTCTGCAGTTAGCAGCCTCTTATTTTTGTGGTGTTTACACTAATTTATTTATTGTTACCGTTACTACTAGAAAATATATAGGGTTGTCTTACAGATTAAAAAAAAAACACACACACCAAGTAATCATGAGCAATCATTAAACAATAGAGCTAATATGATAAAATGATAAAATAAAGTAATAAATAAATAAATAAATAAAAAAAAAAAAAAAAAAAAAAAATACAGCTAAAATGTTAAAATCCTAAAACCATGATCAGTCAAAAAAAAAAAAAAAAAAAAAAAAAAGTTTTGCAGAAACTTAACAAAGACTTATAAAGTTAATATTCATTCTGAGTGAATCTGGACAATATAATATCACACGTTTGTAGTTAAAATCCTGAATATGAAACCAAACTAATATGTGACCCTGGACCGCAAAACCATAAGATTCAATTAATTCATGCAATTATACATAATAATACATAATAATAAATAAGCTTTTCATTGATGTACAGTTTGTTAGGATAGGACAAATTTGGCCGAGATACAACTATTTGAAACTCTGGAATCTCAGGGTGCAAAAAAATCTAAATATTAAGTGGCCTTTAAAGTTGGCCAAATGAAGTTAGTAGCAATGCATATTACTAATCAAATATTAAGTTTTTATATATTTACGGTAGGAAATTTACACAATATCTTCATATAACATGATCTTTACTTAATATCCTAATGATTTTTGGCATAGAAGAAAAATCAATAATTTTGACCCATACAATGTATTTTTGGCTATTGCTACAAATATACCCCTGCTTAAGACCGGTTTTGTGGTCCAGGGTCACATATGTGTAGTTATTGAGTTTGGCTATTTCTGTAGATCAAGCTCATATCATACTGAACGTAGCTCTTAGGGACATATTTGGGTCTTGAATGTGGGTCTCACTCGCACAAAAACTGATTCTGCATTTTTACTCCCTTTCATTAACATAATCTTGCA
>NC_066872.1:19648736-19751110 GCF_022985175.1 Labeo rohita
CAGAGGATGTAAACTGTCACATAAACTCTGAAGGGTGCTGTTAAAGCAGTTAACGTAAGCAACGAGATGTGTGAGAACCTTTGATACCTTCCTAATTTGCTTATTGTTTGATTGTAATGCTTTTTGCTAACTTTGGTTTAAAGAATGAGTTAATTCAGCCCATCTTCCTGTCTGGCCTTTTTGCAGCATATATTCACTCCGGAGTAACCTTACCAGGCACAGACAGTGATTTGGAGTTCATTCAAAGGTAATGGTTGCATTCTAAGACTTTGAATACTTGAATTTTACATGTAGATATGTTAGAAGATATTTCTCAACTCCAGAAGAGAGAAAATTTTTAAGAGAGAATGATTCAGATATCTCAAAAGCTAAAACTAATGTGAATTATATATTGTCTGTTTCCTGACTGATTTGTAGATATTTAAGAGGAACAAAGAAGTCGAAAGGAAAAGTGCCATCTAAAAACAACAGGGCAAATGGTACAGAAGAAACCGGTTGAAGTGAACCCAAGTTGCCACTTTTCTTTGCAAAGTGAAGGATTTTCAGTGGAATTTTTGAAATGTAAGACTTACACACATACCAAGATCTCCCTTTTCCTTTTATTATATTCTTTTATTATCTACATTGCTGTTCTATAGTTTGGGATTAGTACGATTTTTTATGTTTTTTGTTAAATAAGTCTCTTCTGTTAAAATTAAAGCTGCATTTAATTGATCAAAAATACAGAAAATTAATTGAAAAATTAAAAAAAGTAATGTTGTGAAATATTATTGCAATTTAAAATATAGTTTTTTTTTTTTTTTTTTCTACTTTAATATACTTAAAATGTAATTTATTTCTGAATTTTCAGCATCATTACTCTAGTCTTTTCATTACTCCAGTGTCACATGATCCTTTATAAATCATTGTAATATGCTGATTTATTATCAGTTTTAGGATATTTTCATGGATAAAAAAAGTGTTTTTTGTTGTTGTTGTTTTTTTGTTGTTGTTTTTTTTTTACTTTTATCCAACAAGTATGTGCTAAACTGAAATTGATAGTAAAGACTTCTATTGTTAGATAAGATTTCTATTTTTTTTTTTCTGTTTTCTATTTGTTGAAAGGTAATCTCATTTTTCTATTCATTCATGCATGCACTATATGTAACCATTTGGCCTACCCATGACTAAAATTTTCTGGTCAACTAGTAGTCATTTATCTTTAAGAGATTAGTCAACTAATTGCTTATTAATAAACTGTATAATTTATAATAATGAACCTTTAATTCCTATAGCCCATCAGCGCTCAAGCGCACACAAAGCTTGCCACAGAACACTGGCAGAAGTAATGATTATGAATGTGTCAGGTAAAGAAAACATCTCTTGTCATCTCTACAGTGGATGTGCATGTTTGATTGAATGGATTACACAATCTGAAAATATTTGTTTTCCATTTTAACTGGCTTATTTAAAAGTAGACATTTCGCTTTCTATAGATACATTGTTCATGCCTGTGAAGAAAGCATGTAGTTTCTGTTTTTTTGACACCCTTGATAGAGACCTAGGGCCAGAATTACATCATGGACTTCACCACTTCCTGTGGATTTTTTTTTCTAGCATCTAATGAAATTTTGATAGACTAATGCTTAATTGATGATCAGAACCCAGGAGGCAGCCCTTGTAACCATAGTCAATTTAGCTAAAAACAGCTAAAAATTGTTCATGCTAAGATATTCCTATTCATATTCATCCATGTATACTCATTTATCAATAAAATAGCTACATTAATTAAACACTACATTAAAATTAATTAAGTTATTTCTATCTTTTGCTGTAGTGTGTCTTTAGGAAACATCAGTTTACATTTCCAAACATTCTGTTTGCCATTAATTGTAATAATCTTGTGAGATTTTTGTTTGCACAGGCGGTCTGACAACAGCCAGTGCTCCACACTGAGATCTGATCTCACCATCATCCAGTCTGTCTCTGGAATGACATGAAGAAACAGAATAACTGAAACAGACTAAATCCAGAAGAACTGTTTCAGCATCTCCAAGATGTTTCAAATAACCTACCTGCAAAGCTACCTGAAAAACTACAAGTGCACCTAGGGCAAAAGCTACTTTAAATGCAAAGGATGGTCACATCAAATGCTGATTTATTTTAGTTAATAGAAGTTCATTGATAAAGAAAATCTATTAATGACATTGTTTTTGACAGCATCCTCATTTTATGTGCCTAACTGCCTAAAAATTTTAACAGTGCTGTAGCTTTGTAGGTGTAGGACCTTTAAAGCATCTTGGAGATGTTGCCACAGTTCTTCTGGATTTAGTCTGTCTCCATTTTTTTCTGTTTCTTAAGACAGACTGGATTGAATGATGGAGAGATCACATCTCTGTTTGCACAAGGAGTCTGACAACAGCCTGTGCTCCATACAAAAATCTCACTGGATTATTATAATTAATGGCAAAATGAATGTTTAGAAATGTAAACTGATATTTCTTACTGACACACTACAGCAACAGACTGACTTTAACTGACTTTAAACCATTTTTTAGCTGATGAAAATACTAGTGGCCTAAGACTTTTGCACAGTACTGTGTAAATACATATATATATATATATATATACACACACTTACACACTTCCATTTGGATATATCATAGCTGATGAAATTACTAGTGGCCTAAGACTTTTGCACAGTACTGTGTAAATACATACATATATATATATATATATATATATATATATATATATATATATATATATATATATATATATATATATATATATATATATACACACACACTTACACACTTCCATTTGGATATATCAATTTTATCTTTATTTTAGCAATAAAAGGAACAACTATCAGGGGCATGTTTCTAAATTATTGCAGGCTATGTCTGGAAAAAAAGGAAAATGTGCAACAAAGACATGACACTATAGTTTGTTTTTTTAAGTAGTTTTACTTGTTGAAAATTAATAATCTAAATTATTATTTTTTTTAAGTTTGTTCAGTGACTGGCAGAAACAAAAGGAGCCTGAAAGAAGAGAGAGAGAGAAGAGGGAGAAACAAGTGGGGCATTACATTTTCCCCAAAAAATACATGATATAATAAAAAAGAAAAGAAAAATGAGAATGCATAATATATTTGGAATTCTGTTATTGTTCATCTTCACCATTAATTGTTAATATAGTTTTAGAATTGTAATCATTCCAATTATTTTGTAAATATTTTGTAAATATTTGTTATTAAAGGGGCTGCAAACATTTTGACCAGCTAAGACCAGCCTGACCAGCTAAGACCAGCTAAGACCAGCCTGACCAGCTAAAACCAGCTAAGACCAGCCTGACCAGCTTAAACCAGCTAAGACCAGCCTGACCAGCTAAAACCAGCTAAGACCAGCCTGACCAGCTTAAACCAGCTAAGACCAGCCAGTCTGACCAGCTAAAACCAGCTTGACCGGCTTAGGCTGGTTTAAGCTGTTTTTTTTTCAGCAGGGAAGAGATTGTTTCATAATACGTTTAGAAGGAGCTAGATCAGATAATAACATAACCCTTATGAAAATTAAACCAAAAACCATGTTCACAATAAGAATTTTTATGTAAAGATATTGTCATAATGTAATTATTATTGCACTATCTTTGACATTTAGGCAATTTAGAAGATATAGTTTTACTAAATCTATAGTATTTAAGTAATTTTACGATAAAACAACACATGGTTATAATGTGATACTTTAAATTTAACTAGGATAAAGTTATGTTTTTGCAAACAGAATACAATGGTGATTGTTTTGCAAGAAAGTGGAGACAGTTCTGTTCATAACAGGAGATGGCTGATGGGAAAAGGGACAGGTACAAGAAAATTAGTGGGAAAAAAACTGTGTGAGATGTAGGGAGAGATCATGGAAAATAAAGAGATTGAAAAGGAAAATGTAAATGTAGGTGCAGTTTAAGAGAGAACCTTTAATTATTTTGTTTAATTATTAGGTTTTAAACCTTTTTTAAATGTGAAGGCCATACAAAAAATAGGTGGCTTCAGAATTTGTTGTGGGTGAATGGGATGGCCTGAATGAGTGTGAGATTTCACCAGCCTGAATTTTGACCCAGTCCTGCCCTGTTCATGGTGGTTGTTCAGCCTTGACACATTCATAAGTTAACGAAATTTTAAATGTAAATTAAAGCTGCAAGCAGCGATGAAAGGGCCCTCGCACCCGGGCTCACCGCTGTTCGGTGGCAAATGGTGGGCACTATGCTTTTAACAAAGTAAATTTAGGAGGAATATGTCAAAGTCATTTATATGTGCCAATCTTCCTGCTGCCAGCTGGTGGCGCCATTCCTATAACTGAATATTGGCATGCAGATGTCTTGAGGCCAGCGCTTTTATCAAACATATGAAGTTTGGTGCAGATTGAACATGGCATGCTTGAGTGTAAGTCATGACATATCCTGCTGCCAACAGGTGGCGCTATTACGGAATATTGGCTCTTAGATGTCTTCAGGCCAGGACTCTTGCCAAACATGTCAAGTTTGGTGCAAATTGGACATTGCATGTTTAAGTTAGTGTAAAACAAGTCATTTGTTGTTGCCAGCAGGTGGCACAATGATTGTAATGGAATATTGGCCTTTAGATGTGTTCAGGCCAGGACTCTTATCGAACATGTGAAGTTTGGGGCAGATCTGACATTGTATGGCTGAGTTACAACAACTTCCTCTTTCATGGCATTAAAACATACTCATTAAAACAGACTGCCGTTTCTAATATGGTGTAATATCTCATTTGTATTCCCTACTACTAGATGGCAGACATGTAGTACTTTGATTCTAGACCAAAATTACGTCATGTTCCTATTCAACATGTTTGACGAAATAGCAAAGCAAGTGAGCTATCGTATCTCTGATGCGGAAGCAGTTCAGTTCATAGCGTGCGAGTGAACTGTGAGATTTGTGAGAGAAAATTGCCAAATGAAAAGTAAAAAGTTGTACTGTAAGTATGTGTTGTACATGTTATTCGCCGATTCTGACTCTGAAGGGGAATATTTGCCTTTTGGAAATGACGATCGGTCGTCTAATAATCGCGCATCTCCCATCTCCCGGCACATCTTTGCAGCGCAATGGTGCTGCCGTCAAGGCGAGAGTGTTCATGAAGCACAAAAAAAGCGATCATTTCGACCCTTTGCCCAATGGGGAAGGGGGTGGCAGGGGTGAACGTGGGGCTGAAAGTAGCACTAGCTCTCTGGATTCAGTGGCGTTTTAGATACATTTTACTACTAATATAGTAATATAGTAATACTTTTGTGCTTTCTCCTGTGTTATTGTTGGTTTCCTTTTTTCTAATAATTTGGAATGAGGATAAAAAGACCAAAAACCCCCCCCCAAAAAAACAAAACATGCATTACGTCATAATATGCAAATTAGATTAGTATATTTACACCCCACATAAACTTTTGGTCATGCCCAACATTTTTCTAATTTACACTAGACCTTTATCTTTAAGCCCTGAAATCTTAATGTCAAAATTCAGCATTTTAAAAAAAAAAACCCTGGCGCCTAAAGGGTTAATGGCATGCATTAGCACTTAGTAAGTGTTTCTAGCATGTTTAGCACAAAATGGCATATTTTGCTGTGCTTTTAATAGTCCATCACAGTGTTAAACATGTCATTTCCAGTTGCCAGCAGGTGGCACTATGACTATAACCGAATATGGGCATGTAGATATCTTCAGGCCATGACTCTCATCAAACATGTGAAATTTGGGGCAGATTGGACATTGTTTGCATGAATTACAACAACTTCATGTTTCATTGCTTTAACAACATGCTTTAGCACGTAGTAAGTGTTGCTAGCATGTTTCAGCATGTTTTTACCAAGTTTAGCACTCAATGTCTTATTTTAATGTGTTGCTAATAGTGTATCACAGTGTTAAACATGTCACTTCCTATTGACAGTAGGTGGCGCTATGACTATAACTGAATATTGGCATGTAAATGTGTTCAAACCCAGGACTCTTATCAAACATGCTAAATTTGGGGCAGATTGGACATTGCATGCCTGAGTTACAGTAACTTCCTGTTTCATTGCATTAATAGCATGCTTTAGCACTTAGCTAAGTGTTGCTAACAGGTTTTAGCACATTTCTAGCATGTTGCTACCCTATTTAACACTTGCTGATACTTTTTAATATGTTGCTATGCATCCATAACAGTATTAAATATGTCACTTCC
The DNA here is from genome assembly GCF_022985175.1 of Labeo rohita. Classification (NCBI taxonomy): domain Eukaryota; kingdom Metazoa; phylum Chordata; class Actinopteri; order Cypriniformes; family Cyprinidae; genus Labeo; species Labeo rohita. The sequence continues at coordinate 19,654,946 of NC_066872.1, forward strand.
TGTTGCCAGCAGGTGGCGCTATGACTATAACTGAATATGAGCATGGCCATGTATTCAGGCCAGGACTCTTATCAAACATGTTAAGTTTGGGGCAGATTGGACATTGTATGCCTGAGTTACAGTAACTTCCTTTTGTCTTTGTCCATGGTCAAACATGGAGGTGGGCCAGTCCTGTTATGGGGGTGTTTGACTGTTTCAGGAAGTGGAAGTAATGACTGTATAAAGGAGATAATGAACTCTACTAAGTATCAGGCCATTTTGGCAGAAATTGTGATGCCTTTGTGTTAATTGCATTAACAATTATATAATCAGTGCAGAAATCCAGATATTAAATGCAAAAAGGGTTAATAAACCTATTATTTCCATTGAGCAAGGGGACATGGTACCTTCTTATACTGTTTAACGTAATTTAAAAGAGAAACTAATATCAAATACAGCTGAAATGAGTTACACCTTGCTAAAGTATGTAAAACCACAGAGTGACATGAAGACAAAATAGATTTTTATCTCCTGGTTTTTTGAGCAGTCACATGACTGTTATAAAACAGGAAACAAGTTCGGACAAAATAAAAACTTGCACATATAGTAGTCTCGAACATAGTAGTAGATGACTTTGTTTCTTCAGCAGAACACAAATGAAGATTTTTAATACAAACCGTTGCAGTCTGTCAGTCGTATAATGGCAGTCCATGGCTTCCAAATCTTTGAGTAAAAAAAACATAAGCAAACAAAACCAAATTAAACCCTGCAACTCGGGATGATACACTGATGTCCTAAGACACTGAACGATTGGTTTGTGCAAGAAACTGAACAGGTATTTAAATCATTTTTTACCTCTGATTCACTGCTATGTCCTACTGTCCTGAGCACATGCAGAGCTTCTGGCACGTGACGTGTGTACGCACTCTGGCGTAAAAATCTTTGTTTGTGTTCTACTGAAGAAACAAAAGTCACCTACATCTTGGATGCCCAGGGGGTAAGCAGAGAAACATCAAATCTTCATTTTTGGGTGAACTATCCCTTTAACAGCTAAGTAACAGTGAGGGCTTTATTATCCCAGTATAAGCATCCATTTAATAACATTAATAAAAATGATCATTTATGCTCTGTAATGGCTATGCTGTTTCATAATGCACTATAATGGACAGCATCCAACTACTATTCACATTTATGCAGAGAAAATACTATTTTACAATGTAAATAGAATCTGTTGCTATTTGAACGTAGTGATCCTGGATTTCTTGCTGGAATTGTATTGGGTCCTGTAACCTCCCTTGACTGTCAGGTGAAGATTGTGCTAGGTGCAGAATCTTGCTCGAGGTAGTTGGAAGAAATGCTAGATGCTGTAAAGACAACAAACATCCAACTAAAATATTTTAAAATGTATTCTGACAGCTTCTTTCACTTATTAAAAGAGATCTTATAATCATTTAATACAGCTTTACTGTAGTTACAATAATGTATTTTATTAAATGCTGTGATTAATGTCATATTTTATAATGTCAGAAACTCATTTCAGTCTTGTGAGGAATCGATTATATTCATGATACAAACATCAATTAAAAATCTGATCTCAACTTGATTTGTCATTGTGTTTTATTATTTCTGTACAAAAACAATAGAGAGAAATTAATGACATCTTCTTCATCAATCATGATTGTGACAATTTTACATTTTGACAGTAATAAAACAAATGACTGATGAGACACGATAATAAAAACAGATTCACACACTGATGTTTCTGTCTATATGGGGATTTCTGACACATTTATTGTTATTTGAGTGACAGAAGTTGATCTGCAGTATTAATGTCATGAAGAGACTCAATAACATCTCCCTATTACTGATTCATCATCAGCTCAAAGCATTATGGGTAGAATCTCTCATCAGTCTATTCTCATTCATCAACACAGTTTCACTGATGATCCAGACCAAACAGTAAACCCAGGATAGAGCGGCTGAGTGAATGTGGTCTGTTCTGTGTGGATGAGACTCATTGTGTCAGAGACGCTGTAGAAGGACAGAGTTCCTGCACTCACATCCACATACACTCCTATTCTATGACTGATGGACTTCACAAGGAGATCAGTCTGTATGTTATTGTGTCTGAATGAGTATCTGTCAGGATAGCAGATCAAACTCCAGGACTGATCATTATGTCCAAACACACACTCAACACCCAGTCCCTTTCTGCTGATGACCTTATATGACACTGATATACACACAAAATAATCTCCACTCCACTCAATCTCCCAGTAACAGCGTCCACACACACTCTCTCTACACAACACCTGAGGATACACATCAAATCTGTCTGGATGATCAGGATACGACTGATACCCAAATGTCACCTTTCTTTTCTCTTCTGACAGAATGAGTTCAGTGTTTGCTGTGTTTGGATCCAGTGTGAGAAAACAGGCATCTGAACACAAGAACAGACACATTTATAACACAACAACAATCACTACAGCTGTGTGTGTGTGTGTGTGTGTGTGTTTGTAGACGTACATTTCTTCAGTCCTGCTGTAATCCTGGATTTTCCTCCATGATCCACACTAGAAACACACCCACACACACATTCAGACAGTCAACAAACTGTTGCTATGCAGTTGCTAAGATACCTGGGGTGCTAGGCTGTTGCCATGTAGTTGCCAGGGTACTTGGGTGGTTGCAATGATGTTGATAACATGTTCTGGGATGTTGCTATGGAGTTGCTAAGGTGCTTGGGGTGGTTGCTAGGCTGTTGCTGTATGGTTGCTAGGATACTTGGAGTGTGGTTGATAACACATTCTGGGTGGTTGCTAGGGTGTTGCTATATGGTTGCTAGGATAATTGGAGTGGTGGCTAGGCTGTTGCTATGTGGCTGCCAAAGTACACAAGGTGGTTGCTAGGGTGTTGCTGTGCAGTTGCTAGGGTACATGGTGTGGTTACTAGTAGGGCTGTGTATCTGGATTCGGGACTGCAGTGAATTTCTCCTCAGCAGGATTGAGTGAAACAGCTGTTAGTAACAGCTTGAGTTATACACTGCATACTATAGGATCATTGATAACTACAGACAGAGCAGACAGTTGAGCTCATATATTCAGAAAAAAAAATCATCTTCACATTGCTGGTAGGTGATCACTGCACAAATCAACACACTCTCTGCCTTCAAAAAATCAAAATAAGAATGAGAAGTGTTGTAAACTAAAGTGCTGTTTTCACTGTAGTTCACACACACACACACATATACATTCAGTCACTTGCACAGAAACTTAAGCGCTGCCCCACAATTTTACCAGTAAAATATTTTAACCGCTGAAGAGCTTAATTATCTTTCTCTGCAAGGAGTTTGTAACATCATTGTTTTTTTAATTAATTAAATCCACAGCTGCACTGATAAATGATAAACACAGCAAAATGGAAGTAATTCATACATACACACTCTATGTCTCTCCCTCTCATAAATGTGCTTTTCCACTCTGTTTTTTGTATTTAAATGAAGTGTGCTCCACTGCTGTGCACATGCTGAATCAATACAGAAACAGCTGTATTCATACCCTTATCGTCAAGTAGTACATGACAATACATGGTCATATCCATGTAGTTTCTAGGGTTTTAATATTCAGTTGTAAGGTAGGTTAATAATTTGTTTTGAAATATTATTACTATTTAAAAAACTAAGAATGATTTCTAAAATAAATCAGAATGATTTCTGAATGATCATGGGACTGTGAAGACAATGAAGACTGAATTAATGGCTGATAAACATTCAACTTTGAAACTTAGCCTTGATGCACACAAGGAACTTACTGTAACAGGGTTTCTGCAGGTTTTATGAGGGTAAATTTAAGACTTTTTTAAGACCTTTATAAGACCAACTAAAGAAAATTTAAGGGAAAAAAATCGAAGGGAAATCAATATGGCAATATGTTCCCTAAGTATAGTTCGAGTTTTACTTTCACTTTCAAATTAGCAGCAATTCAGTTTGCTTTTAGTTTGTTTGAGTTTTCCCTCTTTTGCTTGCTTTCCTTCAGTTTTAAGTAGCTTGTAAACAGGGCCCCTGCTGGCCAAATGGGTGCCCTAAGCAGAATTGTTGTCACGAATCTGTTACTGAACGTCAGTCTGCTCGCCACCAGAGGTCGCTCTGACATTCACATTACACTGACTGTTACACCACACCCCGGACTACATTCCCCATCAGCCATTGCACTGATCACCTGTGTCCAATCAGAGACCCTATTTAAACCCCGGACTTCCTTTCACGCAGACTCATGGTCAGACAAGATCTCTGGAGCAGATTCGTGGACCGATGTGGCAGTGAGTTCATGAATGGACGCCGCCTCCTTTGGAGGATCTACAGTGTAAGCTAACACCTCTGGCACTGACTCGTGGACAGACGAGGCCTCGGGAGCAGACTCGTGGTCAGATGAGGCCTCGGGAGCAGACTCGTGGTCAGACGAGGCCTCTGGAGTATGGTGTGTAGCCCACATGCTTAAAATAGCGATCGCCATGACAGGCAGCACAGATGATAGTGGGATGCCTGCCGGGCTTCAGGGTGTGGAAGCTGTGAGGTTAGAGAGTGTGGGCTCTGCGTGGCTTGGGAGCGTGGGCTCTGCATGGCTTGGGAGATAAGATGAGACTTGGCGAGGCTTTGGAAGGACGGCTAAGACCTGACAAGGCTCTGGGATGTCAGCTGATACGTGACGAGGCTCTGGGATGTCAGCTGATACGTGACGAGGCTCTGGGGGGTCAGCTGAGACGAGACGAGGGTCTGGGAGGTCAGCTGAGACGTAACGAGGCTCTAGGAGGTCAGCTGAGATGTGACGAGATTCTAGAGGATCAGCTAAAACACGACGAGGCTCTAGAGGATCAGCTGAGACTTGACTCGGCTCATGAAGGTCAGCTGTGACTTGACTTGTGTTACGTTCCGTGGTTATTTATATAATATTGTTGGATGCTATATGCTGTGGTGTGTTTTTTGTCTCTCTCTTTTTGTGTGTGTCTGCTCTACCTGCTGCTCAACCAGGTGTGGAGGAGAGGGAGGTGATCGCTCTCACCTGCTGCTCGTTACTGGGCTGAGGTTGCAAACAAAGGTTGCTCAACGTGCCAGCCACATTGAAGCTCGCCTTCCAGAGTGCTGTTCCCCTTGCCTGCCTTGTGTTGCTGTTTGTTGTGTCACAGACTTTGGTCTTGTGTAAAATCTACAAGTTACGGCTTATTGTAGCCCTTTTTGATCTGTTGTTTGAGTTCCTGTGTATTGGAAGCTGTAGGGAGGTGGGTGCCATTTTATTTCTGTGAATCTCTTTTCTCCTGTTTTTGGTTTAGTTAGGGAGTTAGTGTACATTTCTGTTGTTAATTTTCTTTATGTTGTCAGTTTAGACAGTTTTACTCCCTAACTAGTTAGAGGGTCCTTTTGTTTGTTGTTTTGGCCTTTCCCCCTCCTGAAGTCTATTTTGCTTCCAGATTCTACTTTGTTAATCATACCTTTGTCAATAAAATACCAGTTAATTTGGAATTGAATGTGTCTGTCGTGTGGGGCAGGGGACTCATACGCAGTCACCCCAACCAATTTTATTTTTACTTTTCACTGTTACTCCTTTACCCTAGACTTTTACATCAGGGACGTAACACTTGACTCGGGAACAACAGCAGTAGCTTGACTTGGCTCATGAAGATCTGCTGTAACTTGGCTTGGCTCATGAAGATCAGCTGTGGATTGACTTGACTCAGGAACAACAGAAGTAACTTGACTTGGCTCATGAAGATCTGCTGTAACTTGGCTTGGCTCATGAAGATCAGCTGTGGCTTGGCTTAACAGACAACCCAGCTGTAACTTGACTTGATTCAGGAACAACAGCTGTAACGTGGCTTGACTTAGGAACAACAGCTGTAACCTGACTTGACTCAGGAACAACAGCTGCAACGCGGCTTGATTCAGGAACAACAGCTGTAACTTCGTTTGATTCAGGAACAACAGCTGTGACTTGGCTTGACTCAGGTACAACAGCTGTGACTTGACTTGATTCAGAAATAACAGCTGTAACTTGACGTGGCTCAGGAAACACAGCTGTAACTTGATTTGGAACTGAAAGTGCAGCTCTGACCTGACTTGAAACCAGAGGATCAGCCATCAATTGACTTTCTGTGGGTATGGCAGCCAAGACAGGTGCAGACTCTGGAGAGGCAGGCATGGCGTGAACAGGCCCTGGAGTGGCAGACGTGATGTGAGCAGGCCTTGGAGCAGAAGACACAAGCAGGCCTTGGAGCAGAAGACGTGATGTGAGCAGGCTGTGGTTTGGTGGACATGACTTGAGCAGGTGGACATGACTTGAGCAGGTTTTGGCTTGGCAGCCTTGGCATGAGAGGGCTCTGGCTTGGCAGGCATGACTTTAGCAGACTTTGGCTTGGCAGGCTTGGCATGAGGGGGCTCTGGCATGATGGTGACAATACCGGACATGACATGTAGTCTCTTTGGTGTGGCAGATACATATTTGTAATACACATGCAGACTAATATGAAATGCATCTTATGTTAGTAATGAATGCATATAACCTTGCGAATAACTTGTGTATACATATAAACTTGACGCATGCATACACCTATAGACACTGGTTTATACTTGTAAAATCAATCCATGCATGTACACCTACAACACCACACACACATACATATAAACTCGCTGCATGCAGACACACCTATACATACTTGCATATACATATGAACTTGATCTATGCATATCTATACTTTAGTTGTGTATATACATTTATGCAAGTGATTTCATATGTGGATGTGTGTGAACTTTTGAGTGCAAACGCAGTACTGGACGAAGTACACAAGTCAAGTACTTGAGTAAAAGTAGAGATACGTATAATAAAATACTACTCCAGTAAAAGTGAAAGTCCTCCTTTTTCAATTTTACTCACGTGAAAGTACAAAAGTATGTTTTTTATGTAATTAAGTAAAAAAGTACTAATAGATTTATTTATTTTACATAGGCTACTTAATTTAATTTTATAGTAGCACATATTTTTTATAATCCTACTGCTCAAAATATCTGGGATTTTCCCAAAATAACCAATATATAGAGTAAAAATTTATTTTTGTTGTTGATATGGACTATGTTAACGAAAATGATGTAGTAATATTGTTTGTGAAGCTTACACTGTGATGTACCTGAGGGAAAACAGATTTGACCATCTAATTTTCACCAGTAAGAAAAAAGTGTTTTAAAGCTTGTCGTTTTGCATAACATCACAGTTATATATGAAATGAGAATAAGGCCTGAAAGTAGCAAGAACATTTTTATGAAAATATAATTATATTTATATGTTAGTTTGCGCTGAATCCGAGCTGCGGGATTTACAAGATGCAAATTCATCCTCTCCTCCCGAAAAACATTAAAGTAAGTCTCTGGTGAGCTGGGAGAAGAGCAGGGTAAACTTTATAGTTAACTACACAATATGTATATGATATCAATAAAACATGTTATCAGAAAACAAACAATCCCGGCAGACATTGAAGCTGGGGGGAGTGAATAACCAGCACTCTCTCCACCATCAATACCACGACTGAGGTGAGTCCCTTGAGCAAGGCACCGATCCCCCAACTGCTCCCCAGGTGCCGCAGCAATAGCAATATGGCTGCCTACTGCTCCGTGTGTGTTCACGGTGTGTGTGTGCGTGTTTGTTCACTACTCACTACTGTGTGTGTGCACTTGGATGGGTTAAATGCAGAGCACAAATTCCAAGTATGGGTCACCATACTTGGCCACGTCACGTCCTTTCCTTTCCTTCCTTCCTTCCTTTCCTGAAACGTTCACGCACATCCACATATGTAATCACTTGCGCATATATATATATATATATATATATATATATATATATATATTTCACGAGTTCACGCTTACATTTAATTAGCCGGAGTATAGTAATGCATATTTGGCGTGCTGTCCGGGGAAGGGCTCCGAGCTCGGGAATGGCCCGAACCCAGAGAACCCCCCTAGGTGTAGTGAGAACTCGTGTGAGGAGTGAGGAGATGGGGTGGTGGTGGGATGCTGATAAACCATCAAATGGATACAGGCAAGTTCAGCTGTATTTAAATTGTAGCGTTGATTAACTTGAGTGAGCTCCTCTTGTGGTAATTAGGCTAGGTATCTGACGCGCTCCTCCCGAACCTTGTTAATAAAACATCATTTCACGAGTTCACGCTTACATATAATTAGCCGGAGTATAGTAATGCATATTTGGCGTGCTGTCCGGGGAAGGGCTCCGAGCTCGGGAATGGCCCGAACCCAGAGAACCCCCCAAGAAGCAATAGAGTGGAGGACAGCCGCCGGAGTGAAGACCCCCCCAAAATAGGCGCTAAGATCTGGCGGAGGCTGACGATCGAGAAGTCGCCTGGTTGGCAGGCCGGAGGAGCCTACATACTCCCGTTTTGAGGCTACGGATGGGTAGGCCCTGCCGCCCGCTGATGTTGGAATGCATGGTTTGGGGCGCCCATTCAGGAGGACTCTCGAGACATCCAATGGGAGATCAAGACTCATGGCATCGGATGGGTGAGCCTCGCTTGCGGGCAGCAAGTATGGAGGCCTGACCGGGAGGGCTCTCACCGGGCAGGCTAGAAGGAAGGAACACCCGCCTGGGAGGGCTCTCACGGCAACTGCTGGGAGATCAAGACTCCAGGCATTGCACCAGGCGGGGGAAAGAGAAGTGGAGATTGCCCCATCAGGCGAGGAGGGAGAAAGGCAAACCCGCCTGGGAGGGCTCTCGCGGCAACTGCTGGGAGATCAAGACTCCAGGCGTTGCACCAGGCGGGGGGAAGAGATGTGGAGTTTGGCCTGCCAGGCAAGGACGGACAAAGGCAAACCCGCCTGGGAGGGCTCTCGTGGCAACTGCTGGGAGATCAAGACTCCAGGCGTTGCACCAGGCGGGGGGAAGAGACATGGAGTTTGGCCTGCCAGGCAAGGACGGACAAAGGCAAACCCACCTGGGAGGGCTCTCGTGGCAACTGCTGAGGGATCAAGACTCCGGGCATTGCACCAGGCGGGGGGGAAGAGACGAGGAGTTTGGCCTGCCGGGCAGGGAGGGAGAAAGGCAAACCCGCCTGGGAGGGCTCTCGCAGCGACTGATGGGAGATCAAGACTCCAGGCGTTGCACCAGGCGGGGGGAAGAGACGTGGGAAGATTACTTTACATGGTTTGTCGGCCAATGAGGGTTTGGTGAGCTTCTTTTTATGTGGGACTGGTTAGTTCTGGATTAGCTTTGGAAGGCTTCAGATGACCATCTTCCTAGGGTTTGGATGTGCTGTTTGGAGAGGCCGTCCTGGGCTGCTGATGTTGTTGCCCCAATGCGAAAAGCGTGGCTGGAGAATTTTCCTGCTGGAATACCTGACAATTGCAGAACGGATTTGAGGAGTTTTTGGAACCAGAAGCGAATGACATGTTTTTGGTTTCGAGGACAGACTGATGGTTGGTCTGGAGAAGGGAGGTTGAAGACGTAGATGAGATGGCCTCTTTTGGCTTGTCTGTCTTGCTTGTTTGGTTAAAAAGAAATTGTTTCGTTATTGAGTACTGTTAAACCTGAGACGGTGGGGTTGGTATTTGGATCAAATTTAAAAACCTAGTCCGCCTCTGGAGCCAGCATCTTGAATTTGAGAAGCGTGAGGGTAGGAGAATGAAAACGGCCTTTATTAGTGCACTGCATGGCTGCTGCATTGTCGCAACACACTAAGATGCTTTTAGAAGCCCATTCGCTTCCCCACAGGTATGCTGCTACCATGAGGGGGAGGGCTGAGGACTGGGGGAGCCCTGCAGATAGGGGAGCCATGGAGACGTGGACCAGCGACCTTGGTAAAACCCCTCGAAGCCAGCTGCATCTGTAAATAGTTGGACATCGACGGGAGACGAAACGAGGTTGTTATAAAAGAGTGATTTCAGGGTTTAAGGAACGTTGTACACAAATGAGGGGGTGCAAGATGAAGGGACAGCCTTGCGTAATGATGCACATGGTGAAATTTAGGTGCCCGAGCCGACAGAGGAGTTCGTGTTGGAACAGCTTGGGCTGGCGAGGGGGGTGGAGGAGACGAGGATTATTCTATCGATCTTTTCTTTAGGCAGGGATACCTGAATTTTTTTATTTTTTTTATTTATTTTTTTTTTTGTGGAGCGATGGGGATCCCAAGCTTTGCTTTGTGAGGATATGGGCAGCTGGGATTGCGTTGGGAGGTGAAATGACGAGGAAATTGTCTAGGAGTTGAATAAGGTAATTGTTTGATAGGATCCAGCAAATGGCTTCTGATAGCATGTCGAAAATTTTGGGGCTGCTTTGCAACCGCAAATTAGATGGACGGCAAGGTAGAATTTCTCGAGCCATCATATCCCAAATCCCACTTAGTGACTTGTACTGCACGTTTGCAAATAAAGGTTTGCGGTATGCATAGAAATGCAGCTTGCGTCACCTATGGGGAAGGCTGAATGGATGATTTCGGTGGGATGACTGAATGCGATGGAAAACCAAAGTCCCTTTACGGCAAGTCATTTCGCTTGGCGGCCATCGTTTATAATGCCTCTTGGGCAGGCAAGTGCAGCTCCTATATCTTTGAATGGGGAAACGTCACATTTTCAAAAACTGTTCATCAAGCTTACAATAAAATTTCATGTTTAAAATCACCAATGAAATCTGATGAGAACTGCCTCATAAATATTGTTCCTTATGCTCCAATAGCATTAAAAGTTTTTGTTTTTTTTCAGGCTAGATGAGCCAGTGCGCATGCGCAGTACTAAGCGCAGGTCTCAGAACGCTGACTGTTTCTATAGCAACCGGGACTTCTAACTGCAGCTGCAGTGACGCGTTGACTTTAGTGATCAACGAATGGCTCTTTCGTTGAGAAGGCCATGATGCATTGCATTTTTCCCAATTTAAAACTGTACGAGTGACAAGTCTTTGGTATACTATAGGAGAACTCAGAAACGAAGCAGACGTGATGAAACTTTGAAGGAAGCTGGCGGCGGGGCTGTATTTGGCAGTGTTAGCTCGCTTGGGCTGCGAGTGACGGCCGGTGCAGCCGAGCACTCGCTTGGGCTGCGAGCCCCGCGCTAACATGGGCGGGAGGCGGGGCTGTGAATGGCGGCCAGTGCGGCCAAGGGCTCGCTTGAGCTGTGAGCTCCGAGTTGGACGTGGCAGGTAGCGGAGCGGAGTCTAGTAGACGTTGTGACCAAGCGCTTACTTGGGCTGAAAGCTTCGAGCTAAAAGAGACTGGCGGCGGGGCTGGGATTGGCAGAGGAAGCGGCCAATCGCTCACTTGGGCTGCAGGCGGAGCCGCTGTGGAGGGTTGAGCTGTGGCTGATATTTGCCCTAAACAGGAGCAAAACAGTGGCGTCGGCGCGAACGAAGGTTTGTTTTTCCTTTTGGTCACCTTTGAGTCTTAAGAGGGCTCGGGGGAGCGGTAAGTTGGTTGCAGATTTTTGTACGATTCATGAAGCTCTGTTTTGTTTAATTTGCGTTAAGGCTGAACATCGGATTTGGCCAGCGCCAGATTCTGACTCGCCATAGTCTTTTTCTCTATGGGCGGAATTGTTGGTCTGACCGATCGATAGGAGGATGCTGTGGAGTCGGCTGGGGTTCTTGCCGGAGGAGGCGAGGGTAGGCCGAGGCGTCTTGGGCGACGCGTGGCCGTTCGGACCGAGTTGCGGCTGCGAGATGGGGCCTGGGGCTCGCTTGGGGCGACATACGGGAAAGGCACAGTCCTGGGGCCGGCCGGAGGAGAGTCGAAATTGTCTTCAGACGGGGAAGTTTGTCTTTGCGTCATGGTAGCAGACGGGTGAACGAGATGCTGATAAACCATTAAATGGATAGAGGCAAGTTCAGCTGTATTTAAATTGTAGCGTTGATTAACTTGAGTGAGCTCCTCTTGTGGTAATTAGGCTAGGTATCTGACGCGCTCCTCCCGAACCTTGTTATTCACATATACATAACTAAAGCTAAAAATTATAAAATAATGTAACCAAAATAAAACGTTTTAGAAACGTAGTAAAAATACCAACCTGGTACGTTTTCTTTAAGTAGTCAAAAAACTTAAATATCATGTTTGTCTACTACGAAAATGAAACCAGACCAAACTGCAACTTTCGGGGGATGTTTTATTCAGGTGTTAAAATAACGTAATATGCACGTTGGAATAAGACATTTTAAAAACGTCAGGAAACTACCCAAATACAACCTTGCAAAAACTATGTTCTGTTTGTGTAAAAATATCAGTAAAACTAATGTGAATCCTTACTTTCAGTTGTCTTTGCTCATTTAATTGATACAGCATATTCGAATCTAATAATCCACTTTCAATTATTGTTGTTTCAATTAGTTAATTGTCATCACGAGCTCAGAGTGTAAACCAGTCTGTGGTGTAAACAAATGAAAGGCAGGGAAGGGGTAAATGATGGGTAAATCTTTAAAAAATATTTATTTATTTATTTTTTACAAACGTCATGACAGTACCAAAATACAAACTCCCACTGTACGGTATGTTTGTATTTAATGTGTTTTGCAATAGATAGCCTACTCTTATTCTACACTATGTTTACCATTTCTGATATGTTTTTTGCTAGATGGTTAAATAAGTAAATAAATAAATATTCTAAAGCTATCATTATATTATAGTATATTATATTATTTAATATTTTATATTATAACCTGTTATACTGACTTCAAAAATAGTTTTACATTCTCTGCCTAATACTGCTTTCATATTCTCATTCCATTTACAGTTAGTAAGGCCTACACTATCCACTTACACAATACGTTATCAAGTCCAGGACATTTTATCTGTCATTCTGACATCTGTACATTGTACTTCAATGATGTATTTATGTAAACGCTGCATTTTAAATGAAATAAATAATACATTTTAATACATTTTAAATTCGAGTTGCATTTAAACTGGAGTGGAGAGAGAGTAACCATGGAAACGAGGAAGCAGCTTAACTGACAAGCGGCGAGTCTCCGTCTGTTGCATTGCTTTACGGTAAGTTTTGTCCCTAAAATTACAAATATAATACATATTGTGGTTCCTGACACTTTCTTACATGTAATAGACATGTTTCTGTTGAATATTTACTTTATAGAAATGGTTTATCGTCTTCGGAAAAAGTTAGCATCTCAGCCGTTAGGCTAACTGTAAGATCTAGGCTATAGACTTTAGCTCTTATTTCATAAAGTTTTTGCTTTTAATCACATATTATGTGTAGATTACAGGTTTTTATAGTTTTGTAAATATTGCTGGCAATTTGTCAATGGATGAATGGAAGTTAACTAGCGTTATTTAACCTGAAAGTATGGGCTGTACTGTTAATCGGTGACTTCACTTACACGGTTCATGAAAATGAGCTAAAACGATTTCAAACACGTTTTGATCATGGTAAAAAATATATTGAAAAAAATTGTACTGTGATTTTCAGGAGCATCAGTAAGTTATTTATTAGTTATTTTAAGAAGGATTTGACTTCCAACACATACTGTGATACTGTATATAGATTTCTAAATTTAAATATTCTTCATATTGTTCTCTTTTCTGCATTTCACCCATATTCCAGTTTGTTTATTTCTAATAATGCTGACCTTATATATTACATATTGTTGGCTCTGTTACAAATTGTTTATGTTTCTAACATTAGATTCTTCCATGCTGATGGCAGTACTGCAGTAGAGTTGGAGCGGACCTCCTGTTGAAGAGCATCTCCAATGTGCTATGAACCATCTGACTAGAAAGTAAAACCTCAAACATACATTACCATTTATTAAGTTTTGAATACTGAATAAATATATTTTTTTATCTTGTATGCCCTACAAGGCCATCTCATTTAACTCTGCATTGAGGACACTTGGTATACAGCAACCTACAGGGGGGTCCAACATAATGAGAAAAAAAGCACTGAGCACTGTGAATGTAAGAGACTCATGTTATATTTCTAACAATCATTGTTGATTTTAAAATTGTATTTCAGGGCAGTTTGTGAAGACAGATAAACAAGAAATGTTGTGTCAACCTGGACAAAAGTTAGATCCACCTCCCACACCAGACTTCTTATATGGATTGCTGTCTACTAGCATATTATTTGTTCTTCTCAGAATTTGGTGCATGCAGACTTTACTCAGGAACATAAACACGAATATTGCAAGAACGGGGAGTGTGCCGTATTTAGGATATGAATGTTAATTGCTCATAAGCATTTATATATATATATATATATATATATATATATATATATATATAGAGAAGTTGAAATAGCAAAAAAATGTAAAATGTTCCTGCTAGACATACTTCAGTTTGTCCAGTGAGCAGGATGAATCCAGCAGTTTTTCAGTGAGTAGTTTGACTCCTGAATCTCCTGGGTGATTGTAGCTCAGATCCAGCTCTCTCAGGTGTGAGGGGTTTGAACTCAGAGCTGAAAACACATAACGACAGCCTTTCTCTGTCACCATACAGCCAGACAATCTGAAAACACAGCAATAGTCCACGTGACAATCAGACAAATCTCTTCCACACATTTATACCCATTTCAGCCATGAATTATTCTTATATGGTAATGTCTTAAGGTCAGTGTTAAATGGCGTATATGTATATGAAAAAAAAAATCTGAAATGCCATTGTAAATTACACATTATAAATTAAATGATGGAAATGGCTGTCTAGTGGAGTTGTTACTGGAAAACATCACTTAAAAACACTGTGTAACATCACTTTCTGTTTTCATCTATTTTGTCATTTCATATATTTTCTTCTCTCTCTCTCTCTCTCTCTATTGTATTAATCATGTAAGACAGGGACTAACAGGTGAAACTGAAATGGCCTTTTGTGTATTATTTCCACCCACTGAAGAACTGAAAGTCTTATAGGCTTAAAGGCTGCATAATTCCACAATAACTCTGTATTTCTGATAAGAAAATTCAACAATGCATATGTGATACAATCTAGGAAAACCCAACACATGGTGAAATTTGACTTTTCTTAGGTTTTGATACCATATGAAAGCGGGGTTCAAGCTCTTTCTGTTTTTATTTTGTTCACAGCTTGAACGTACCCAAAGTTGATGATTTTCAGAAATGGAGTTTTGAGAAAAACGGCTTCAAAGTGAGACAACTTTCACTTTACGGGTTTAACGAGAGCTGTCTGTCAAGTTGTTGCACTCTGCCATCTGACAATATTAAAAAAATAAATAAAAAACTTTGCATGCCGTAGTTTACACAGAGAATGTGAATTGATATGTCTTTACTAAATATGTTACGTGGTTTATTTTGATAGGTTAACTGTTTTTGTGGTGTTAAGGGAAAGCACCTCAGCAGCGTGTACTTAGCATAAGAGAACGACACAGTAATTCCTGCTTGTTGCAATAAATGGCTATTTTTCAGCACTAAACATGTGAATTTCACCAATATATTTTCAGAGATGATAGACAAGACGTTATAGAATGATAATTTAATGAAAACCTAATTTTGACAAAAAAAAGACAACCTATTTTTCGAATTTCCTGAAAACGCCCCAGTGCAACATCCAACGGGTTTTCCCAGATCGCATCACATACTATTTACATGTGGCATGTACACTACCGTTCAAAAGTTTGGGGTCACTTAGAAATTTCCTTATTTTTGAAAGAAAAACACTGTTTTTTTTCAATGAAGATAACTTTAAACTAATCATAAATACACTCTATAGATTGTTAATGTGGTAAATGACTATTCTAGCTGCAAATGTCTGGTTTTTGGTGCAATATCTACATAGGTGTATAGAGGCCCATTTCCAGCAACTATCACTCCAGTGTTCTAATGGTACAATGTGTTTGCTCATTGTGTCAGAAGACTAATGGATGATTAGAAAACCCTTGTGCAATCATGTTAGCACAGCTGAAAACAGTTTAGCTGGTTAGAGAAGCTATAAAACTGACCTTCCTTTGAGCAGGTCTGGAGCATCACATTTGTGGGGTCGATAAAACGCTCAAAATGGCCAGAAAAAGAGAACTTTCATGTGAAACTCGACAGTCTATTCTTGTTCTTAGAAATGAAGGCTATTCCATGCGAGAAATTGCCAAGAAACTGAAGATTTCCTACAACGGTGTGTACTACTCCCTTCAGAGAACAGCACAAACAGGCTCTAACCAGAGTAGAAAGAGAAGTGGGAGGCCCCGCTGCACAACTGAGCAAGAAGATAAGTACATTAGAGTCTCTAGTTTGAGAAATAGACGCCTTACAGGTCCTCAACTGGCAGCTTCATTAAATAGTACCCGCAAAACGCCAGTGTCAACATCTACAGTGAAGAGGCGACTCCGGGATGCTGGCCTTCAGGGCAGAGTGGCAAAGAAAAAGCCATATCTGAGACTGGCCAATAAAAGAAAAAGATTCATATGGGCAAAAGAACACAGACATTGGACAGAGGAAGATTGGAAAAAAGTGTTATGGACGGATGAATCAAGTTTGAGGTGTTTGGATCACACAGAAGAACATTCGTGAGACGCAGAACAACTGAAAAGATGCTGAAAGAGTGCCTGACGCCATCTGTCAAGCAAGGTGGGGGTAACGTGATGGTCTGGGGTTGCTTTGGTGCTGGTAAGGTGGGAGATTTGTTTAGGGTAAAAGAGGTTTTGAATAAGGAAGGCTATCACTCCATTTTGCAACGCCATGCCATACCCTGTGGACAGCGCTTGATTGGAGCCATTTTCATCCTACAACAGGACAATGACCCAAAGCACACCTCCAAATTGTGCAAGAACTATTTAGAGAAGAAGGAGGCAGCTGGTATTCTATCTGTAATGGAGTGGCCAGCGCAGTCACCAGATCTAAACCCCATTGAGCTGTTGTGGGAGCAGCTTGACCGTATGGTACACAAGAAGTGCCCATCCAGCCAAACCAACTTGTGGGAGGGGCTTCTAGAAGTGTGGGGTGAAATTTCTCCGGATTACCTCAACAAATTAACAGCTAGAATGCCAAAGGTCTGCAATGCTGTAATTGCTGCAAATGGGGGATTCTTTGACGAAAGCAAAGTTTGAAGGAAACAATTATTATTTCAAATAAATATCATTATTTCTAATCTTGTCAATGTCTTTACTATATTTTCTATTCATTTTACAACTCATGTGGTAAATAAAAGTGTGACTTTTCATGGAAAACACAACATTTTCTGGGTGACCCCAAACTTTTGAACGGTAGTGTAGGTTCTATGTGGTACTAGGCATTAATAGTAACCCTAATCGCATTAGCATCATGTTTACAACATGCTAACAATGTATTAATTATTTCAGCATTATGCTAACAACATGTTAACGCAAGTAAAATGTTAAAACAAAACTAGCATGATTAGCATGTTGTTGTATGTCAACAAAAAGTACTTGTTAGTAACATGAAAATTTATTTTCTTTGGGAGAGTTTGCCAGCCTCATGTGACAGGAAGTCAATATCTTTTCTTGAAATGCTTTATTTGGTTGTTTGCTTGAATGTCATTGAGACTTAAAACATGGATCTAGAAAAATACTTACAAAGGAAAATGATAAGGTGGGCTTAAATGGGTTAAGGTAGTTTACAAATCTGATATTGATTTAATACAACAGTTCAATAAACAAGAAGTTAATATTAAGTGACTTACATTGTCTGACCTTAACACTATTGCCTG
This sequence comes from Labeo rohita, assembly GCF_022985175.1. Lineage (NCBI taxonomy): Eukaryota > Metazoa > Chordata > Actinopteri > Cypriniformes > Cyprinidae > Labeo > Labeo rohita. The sequence continues at coordinate 19,672,580 of NC_066872.1, forward strand.
ATTTTGCTCTCAGCTAAGCCAGCCACTGCACATCTCCAACAGTGTTGGGCAATATGCACTGTAAAACAAATCCGTAAAAATACAGTACAATATACCGTAATAATTTGACGGCATTTTCCGTATTAGGTTTTTACAGGTGTTTTTCCATAGTTTTGCTTTGCATTGTAGAAACAAGAACCTCGGTGGCTTCTCAGCGCAAAAACAGTGAAGAGAAAACGCAGAGAGCTGCTCGGTCAAAATTTCATTTAAAGTCAGCTTTCGAATTTGGGAAACCCGTTTTTACTCTTCCATGGTAAATTATATGTTGTTAAATGTCGCAAAAATAGTTTACATAATGTTAACTTAGTTGCTGTCTGGCTTGTTTGGCAAATGAACATACGCATTCTCAGCATATGGTCACACATCTTCCTTGTGGAGTTTTCTGCCAGATAAGTTTAGACTTTCTCAATTCCCACCACTCTGCATATTTCGTATGTATCTCTACGTTTGTTTTACTCGAATGTAAGTGGCCTGCGAAGTGGACTTTCCACCATGATTCCAGTTGAAGTGAGCGCATATGTTCCAATTAAAGGTCATTAAAGCATGCAAGAAATAAATTTAAATTGTATTTATTTACAGATGCATTTAAGTCACACTTCTCTAGTAAGATTCATCCGTGTGTGAAGACGTTGCAGGTAGCGACGCAAATCCATGAATTAATGTTCTAAAGTGAAGTAAACTTCAGTGGACTTCCCCTGCTCAGGGAGTAGAGAACAATGAATACTGTATAGGGACTATGTCAATCGGAACAAAGTTGTGCACAGAGCTCACTTCTAAGGAGCTGGTTATCAGAATCAGGTGTGTTAACTAAGACAGACATGCAAAATATGCAGAGGGGTGGGGCGCGAGGACTGGAATTGAGAACCGCTGGTCTAAAGTGAGTAAAAGAAAAAAAAAGTCTTAACTGACTGTAAAGAAGGGAGTAGATCTGATGTGTGTCAGATGTGCATCATGTTTTAAGGGGACAGCAATCATTCCGTGTTTATTTTATGTTATTTTTAATGACAGGACGTGATTGCTGCTGTACTGTGAATCTCAAGCACACCTGCATTCTTATCATAGGTTTGTATTCTGTTTTATTAACAGTTTTATTTAACATTAGTGTTCAGTATTGAAAAGAAAATAGCTATTGTGACATTTATTCTGTTGACTTTTACAACAATGTGAAGTTGGTTGCAGCCGCTTCACAGACAACGTGCTAGTAATGTTACTAAATTAATTTGATTTCTTTTGCATGTTATCATCCTTGTGTGTATAAGGTATGTTCAAACCTGCTTGTCATTATGTATATGGTCATTTTGTAATGTCTTTTTTGTTTAAGGTGACGAGCAGTTAAAGATTGCTGTCGTTCAAGAAGTAAATGACCACCCTGTTGCGGATGGGAGCTACAAATACCCAGAGGAAATGCCACTTGGAATTCATACAGATGTAAGTAACACGTTAGGAAATGTGTATAGTTGTAGCATTTGGATATATTGCTGCTTATTTAGTTGAAATTGAAGTATATGAAGTATATCGTAAGACATAGATGATCTGACAAGCTTATGACAGATGCAGCTGGAAACTATTAGGGTTAGTAGTTCAATTAATGAACTTAAAATACTGTATGATTGCTTTTCCATCTCCAACCTGCTTGGTATGAAGGCGAGTAACTGATGACAGAATTCACATATTTGTGTGAACTATCCCTCTAAACAATATTGTTCTCTTATAGGGAAAAATTGTTTGAATTTTGACTGTTTTATAGTTTGAAGTTTAAATTTTGTGACCAATAATTAGTGCAACACAAGTATTGTACGAGTGCTCATGTTGTCTGTTGCTGTTTAAAGCTAAACTGTCTTTCACAATACAGGCATTTTTCAGTGTTTGACACATTGTTTAATGAATTGATTTGACTGAGTATTTGTTTAATGAAATCATTTGTCCTAAACAATTTAAGGCTGTTGAAAAGCCATTGAATGCACTTTTAAGAATGTTTATATGAAGTAAAAATAAACCATGTTCAATATGTATATTGTGCTGGATTTATTTGCTTAATTTATATATGTATATATATATATATATGAAGAGTTTGGTTGCAAAACGCGATAAACGCCATTTTCTGACATTTGGATTTTATTATTGGAAATCACTGTTCAGATGTACCTTAATCTATGTGTGAATTGCTGCCATTAATACAATTTAAGAATGTACATTTTAGGCCTACTATAAAATGTATTTTTTCACAAAACGCGATATCCGCCAGACCAGTTTCTTTACAAAGTGCGATATAACCAGGGTTCGAAATTAACAGCATCCCCTGGGAAGAGAGTCAATGCCGGTGAAGTGCTCCGAGTTTGCTCATTGATTTAACGATAATATCAAAACAAAAAACATATATTTTTAAAAAGAGGATTCAATAGGCTAACTAAAAACGTTTACCATTTAATTGTTTATACTGTAGGCGAGCTGTCAGTCACGTAGGCTACGTTTATAGCGTTTTGCAAAAAAAAAAAAAAAAGTTATGTTATGTTGTGTATGTTCTGGCCAAAACTAACTCAGAATCTTATTATTATTAATCAATCTTTGTATATACTATTCCATATATTTATGATGTATTGTTTTTTTAACCAATTTAAGATGTTTGACAATGTTAAGATAAATATGTTGCATTTTGGCATGGTTTTTGACTTATTTATGAACTATTTATGGACATAAAATTAAATAAAAAATATCCTGGATTTGAAAAATATTGTGTCCCTGGCCTTCACTGAGCTCAAGTAATAGTTTAATGTACAAAAATTGTGAATGAACTTGACTGTTGATGTCTTAAATAATAATGTCAAATAACCAACATTTCTCAAAATGGATATATCTCGTTTTGCAACGAAACTCTTCATATATACACATATTACTGTGCAAAAGTCTTAGTCTTAGTATTTTCATCAGCTAAAAAATGGTTTAAAGTCAGTTAAAGTCAGTCTTTAAATAAATCAGCATTTGATGTGACCATCCTTTGCGTTTAAAGCAGCTTTTGCCCTATGTGCACTTGTTCATAGTTTTTCAGGTAGCTTTGCAGGTAGGTTACTTGAAACATCTTAGAGATGTTGCCACAGTTCTTCTGGATTTAGTCTGTCTTAGTTTTTCTGTTTCTTCATGTCATTCCAGAGACAGACTGGATGATGGTGAGATCAGATCTCAGTGTGGAGCACTGGCTGTTGTCAGACTCCTTGTGCAAACAAAAATCTCACTAGATTATTACAATTAATGGCAAACAGAATGTTTGGAAATATAACCAATATTTTTTTACTGACATACTACAGTAAAAGATAGAAATAACTTACTTTAATATATCTATATATATATATATATATATATATATATATATACTTGTGTATTATGTATAAAAAAATTTAAGTGGTAAAACATTTTAAGTTAATGCTATGGAAACCACGCAAGCTGCACACAAAGTTCAAAATAGTTGAACTTTTGCCACTTTCCACGTTCGGTGTAAAAACCGCTTAAGGCTAAATAGGATAACAATTTAATAGAAACATTGTAAGTTACTAATGCTTACATTTCCTTAGTTATTCTAAAAGCAGCTACAGAAAACGAGCAAAGAACTGTAATGAATGTCCAACTGAGGCGGTGAGTTGAGATGAACCCAAGTGCAGTTTATTGTAGAAAGTGTAAATAAACATAGCAAAACTTCAAAATAAAAGACATGAAAACATTAACGTGAACAAAACCCCAAACCCCACATTACATGTCCCCCCCTCTAAGGGCGGCTCCAGACGCCCAATACAAAACCCAAACCCAAAAGTCCAGGAGGGTGGAGCTGAGGCAAACAGGGGGAGGGACGGAGGGCCAGGCCCGTGCAGGGGAACAGGATCAGGATCCTGACCAGGACCATGACGCAAAGGACAAGACAATGAGCCATGATGCAGTGGCGGTCCTGGGCCGTGAAGCAGAGGCAGGTCTTGGCTGTGGAGCAGAGGTCGGCCTGGATCGTGGAGCAGTGGCAGACGGTGAAACAATGGAGGACCTGGGCTGTGGAACTGTGGCAGGTCGTGGAGCAGTGAAGGACATGGGCCCTGAAGCAGTGGCAGACTGTGGTACCATGGTGGGCCTGGACCATGAGGCAGTAGCAGACAGTGAAGCCATGGAGCAGAAGTCCACCATGGTGGGGCAGGCAGAGAATGAAGCCATGGCGGGGCAGGCAGAGCAGGAAGCCATGGCGGGGCAGGCAGAGCAGACAGGAGTACTACCAGAATCCACCAAAGTGGATCAGGCAGGACTGGAACAGCCTTCGTGACAGTAGAGGCAGTGAATCCATGGAAGGCCTTCATGGCTGTGACAGGACAGGCAGAGAGTCCACAGTGGAACGCCGCCCCTTTAGGAGGTTCTGCAGCCTGAGCTGCCACCTCCAGGGGCACTGGCACAGACTCGTGGTCAGACGAGGCCTCTGATGCAGACTCGTGGACAGATGAGGCCTCTGATGCATAGTGTGCAGCCCACACACTCAAAATGGTGACCGCCATCACATTGGCAGTCATGACATGACGTGGCTCTGGAAGGTCAGGCGAGACATGGCATGGCTCTGGGAGATCAGACGAGGCCTCTGGAGAAAACGAGGCCTCTGGAGTGCAGTGTGCAGCCCACATGCTCAAAACGGCGACGGCCATTAGTTTTTTCAGTCTTGGCCCAAGCTCTGCATCAGCAGGAGCTTGGGTACTATGCCCCCCCCAAGAAATCCTCTGGGAAAATTTTGACAAGAGCCGTGACGTGACAAGACTCTGGCGTGGCGGCCATCTTGGCCGGGGACTCTGGCGTGGCGGCCATCTTGGCCGGGGACTCTGGGGTGACTTGACTTGGCTCGAGGAGATCAGCAGCAACTAGACTTGGTTCATGAAGATCTGCTGTTTCTTGGCTTGGCTCATGGAGATCAGCTGTGGTTTGGCTTTTTCATCGACAATCCAGCTGTAACTTGACTTGATTCAAGAACAACAGCTGTAACTTGGCTTGATTCATGGAGAACAGCTGTGACGTGGCTTGACTCCTGGATAACGGCTGTGACTTGACGTGGCTCAGGAAACACAGCTGTTACTTGACTTGATATCAGAGGATTGGTCATCTTGTGAATTGGCTTTGGGCTGGTGGCCATCTTGTGGACTGGCTCTGGGATGGCGGCCATCTTGTGGACTGGCTCTGGGAAGGCGGCCATCTTGTGAACAGGCTCGGGGATGGCGGCCATCTTGTGGACTGGCTCCAGGATGGCGGCCATCTTGTGGACCGGCCTCGGGATGGCGGCCATCTTGTGGACTGGCTCCGGGATGGCGGCCATGACAGATGCAGACTCTGGAGCAGCAGGCATGGTGTGGGCAGGCCCTGGAGCGGAAGACATGACGTGAACGGGCCTTGGAGTGGCAGACGTGGCGTGAGCGGGCCTTGGCTTGACAGACATGATGTGAGCAGGCTGTGGCTTGGTGGTTACTGCAGGATTGCGGGGTCCCTCATCCACAATCCCAACAGTATACGAGGATCCACTTAAGAGCAGTGCATGATCAATATATCTCTCCAGTGACCATTGAATCTTCCCTTCAGGTAGCCAAGCACGAATGGGATTGTTTAACCCATTGCGAAAAATGTCTTTCAATGCAATGTCATTAAAACCCACCACGTCATAAAGTCCACAGAAGTCCTCCACATACTCCTCTATCGCCCTGTCGCCTTGACGAAGGCAGAGGAGACTAGATACTGCTGGGTTCATATTAGCGGTTGTGTATTCTGTAATGAATGTCCAACTGAGGCGGTGAGTTGAGATGAACCCAAGTGCAGTTTATTGTAGAAAGTGTAAATCCAAACGAACAATAATCCAATAACGACTTGACTTGACTTGACAAACTTGACTTGAACAGACGTGGCATGGCATGAACACAGGCATAAACAAGGAACAGAACTCACCAACAGCAGAAATATACTTCAATACACGACAAGGGACAATGGGAACATGAGGGCTACTTATATCAAACAATACGGGTCACATGACATGAACAAACCAATAAGCAAACAGACTAAAACAACCAATCAGAACATGACACATTGAACAGAGGAACCAATGGCAGGAATACAAGGGAAGCAATACACAAACAAGGAACATAGCAAAACTTCAAAATAAAAGACATGAAAACATGAACGTGAACAAAACCCCAAACCCCACATTACAAGAACATTTATTACGTTATCAAAGAACAACATTACTGACTAGCCTACACTGTTAGACATTTCTGTAATTTCTATAGTTATTAACTGTATATCACCCAGTATAATACTGCAAATTCCCTTTGCAGTAATTAACTGTAATAACCATTGCATTATGGGAATGTGATGTCAGACCCCAAATACAGAGACTTTCTGTATTTTTTTAAATTGTATACTACTGTATTTGCTGTAACAGCCTCATTAGCGGCGTTCTATTGAGGTCGTTTTATTTTCCTCATTTATTATATTTGGATTTACACGATTTGCCCTACACCGTGTCTACAATGCCGCAACAGCTTGGGACGGACTAGACTGGATGTGTTGCATCGCTTGTAATGACTGGAAAATCCGTTTGTCCTTCATGTCAGACACAGCGCGAGCGCTTGAAGTACATCTGTAAGTCAGATATATACCGGGACATTACTTTACTGTAAGCATCCACTGTATATTGTATAGTTAATGGGTTCTATATTGTCTTCTTTTGTCGAGTCGTGCTGCGCCGCACAACTCGTGTCCGAGGAAGACGCTGAAGAAGCGGGCAGCGTTGTGGCATTTGCCCGGGGATGAACCCGCGAGAGCGAAGAGTTACGGAGAACATCTACGCTGTGTGTCGATGCAATTTACGAGAGATTAAGACCAGCAAGTAAGGTAAAAATATATATACGTTTGTCTGAGTGTTTGTCAGATTTTTGCACACCAGTTTAACCTAGTAACATTTACCCGTCAACATGGCAGTTACAAACTTTACTAGAGTAAACTGCACTGTCGTTTCAAACGGCTTTTGTCAGCTTATTGAATTAAGTTACTGAATTAAAATAATTTTCAATGAGCAATGCTTATCTTATATTAACATTAGATTAACTAATGTGAAATTTTGTTCAGGTGTTAGTATAATGTTGGCTAGTAGCCTACTGGGAAAAAAATCATATGTTAGCAAGGTTAGACAAGTTATATAGCTAACTGTTAGCTGCCTTTCTAGTTTTAGAATTAGTTTGTTATAATTATTAATGGAATTTAAGATTTACTGCATTTTGTTGTGTTTGTGTTTTAAAGGCAACTGTAATGAACCATCAAGAAAGACGAGCATGCCAACCACACTGAGACTGATAGTTCATGGTAAGAGAACAACTATGGTTTTAAGATATTTGTGTATTCTGTGTGGGTTTTGCCTTTTAAAAGTGTGCCATTTCTTCTACTTGTTTTTCAGAGAAGACATTTGTCACTAACAAAGTGGATGGTGAGCAAAGGTGGTGGCCACATTTTGGAGCAGCACCTGGGTTTTGCAGATGGCTGTGTATTCTTTGGCTGCATGTCTTTTTCTCCATTATGTTTCTGTTGCCTGTAGATTCTTCGTGAGGATAAATCCAGAGGATACAACATAATGCACTGCAAAACGTCCTAAGACAGGGGAATGGTGAAGATGCACTGTTCCAGCAGTTTAAGACTGTATTTTTAAGTGTTATACATGCATTGTTTTAAATAAAGTATTTGATATTTTGCGATTATTGTGTATGTTTTAATTGAATGTCAGTAGTACCTATGTAGAGTAAAAATAAAATAAATTCAAATGAATTCAATATAAAATTATAAAATCTACTGAAATCTATATTAACATGAATAAATTACAGTAGTATACTGATAAATTTGACTTTTTAAATAGTATTTGGCTGTAAAACAGCTACAGTTTGCAACTGTAAATGAAATACAGTTTGCTACTGTAAATTCTAATTACAGTAACTTACTGGCTACTTTCTGAAGTGCCCCAGAAGCGGCTCTCTGCATTGCATGGCTAAAGACTCATGTCACCTTTGAGCCTCATTAAATATCTGTAAACACACCTACATGCCATTTTTGTGTTCGTCTTTGCCACCTCTATAGTGCAAATTAAAGGGGTCATCAGATGCCCATTTTCCACAATTTCATATGATTCTTTAGGGTCTTAATGAAAAGTCTATAACATGCTTTGGTTAAAATTTCTCAATGGTAGTGTAAAAAACACCAGCTCAAATATCAACCTGTTCTGGTCAATGTTGCTTTAAATTTTAATGAGCTCTGCTTACCCCGCCCCTCTCTTCTCTCTGTGGAGTGATGAGCCTGTTTAAGATTCATAAAAATCGACTGCAAAGATTCATAAAAAAAACCTTATACTCACTTCTGCTGTAAGTGAAGCTGGATTACGAATGATTTGCACGAACATGGATGCATTTGTTTAGATCGGGAGGTGCATTCCCTTCACAAAAAAAGTAAATGACAACCACTATGTTCATTACTACTTCCATTGTCTACCCTCCTGTTCTGGCATCGAAACATTGGACTGTTACTGCTCATTCAAGGCAGGTCTAAGGTAAGATTTCATTTGACTGGTAACTTATGCTTTTTATTCTACTGTTTTAATTAGAAATTTTGATGAAGCTTACAAAACTTTGAATTTGCTATAAAATGTGACACGCTATTACAAAGATATAAATAAGCCCCTGTAAATCACTTTAAGGAGTCAAATATCATCTCGCAAAACTGATCAGAAGGTTCTCCTGAACTTTTTGACTCTGCTCCTTTTTAAATTAGGAGCACAAGTGCTCCTATTGAAACCATTTACCTCAGAATCTCCAGCTGACAGTTTGGACTCTGTAGTCCATCAGAAAGAAGCTTCACTCCAGAATCCTGCAGGTCATTGTTACTCATGTCCAGGTCTCTCAGGACAGAGTTTGAGGATTGTAAAACTGTTGATAAACTCCCACAAGACTGAGCAGTGAGATTACATCCACAAAACCTGTTTAAAGAACAAAACAAACAACTATTGAAAACAAATAAATGGCCTTCCTTTAGATTTTAAATGTATGTTTCAGTAATTCAATTCTTCATAAAACACATTACAGCAATGCAGGGAAGGAAGAGTGGATTCAATAGCAGCCTGTTTGTATTAATTTAAATAAATAAAAAAAGAAGATTGTCTTTCTGTCACTGGTTTCAGATAAGTAGTGCTTGATTACTTATGCATGCTGGTGCGATTTTGACAAGATACTTTCATCTGGCTGTTGTGAAGTGTCTACAAGAATAAAGATGGCAGATAATAGCAGCCATAAAGTCTTCAAGAGATCAAGGTGTTTGAACCTTGTAACTTTGTATTCATGGTTGACAATGTGTTAAAAGGCCATTCCATATTTCAGCCATGTGCCACAAAATCAACTAAATTCTTACTTGACAAGCCTGGGGCCAGCAGCACTCAAAACAAGATGGCGCTGTGTTTGTGGCAGCCTGTTGCAGCAGCCCTGAATGTTTTTAATTTCTTGTATTTGTTATATTTAAATTCTGTTTATCAATGTTTGAGGACTGTGATCATGTGCAGCTCCAGGTTTGAGAGCATCAGGAAGTGCAAAGCTGGAGTGAAACGCCGATTTAAAAAAAAGACAATACAAGCCATCGTTACCTGCTATTATAATGGGAAACGTTCGATCGCTAGGGAACAAGATGGAGGATCTAACGCCGATTGCAAGGATGCAATGGGAGTTGTGAGTGCAGTTTTATGTTTTACACTGAGACTTGGTTGAATGAGAGAACACCGGACTCAGCTGTTACATTGGATTGCTTTCATTTAGTATGCGTGGACAGGTACGCTGTAGAGTAAAGGAGGTGGACTGGTACTATTTGTTAATGAATGCTGGTGCTGCCCAGGTCACATCACGGTAAAAGAAAATCTCTGTAACAAGGATATTGAATTATTGGCTGTGGGAATGGGGCTATACTGTTTGCCTAGAGAATTTTCTTATGTGATCTCTATAACGGTGTATATTCCTCCCTCTGCCAGTGTGAGTAATGCATGTGAGCATATCAACACTATTACAGCCAGGATGCAGTCAAAATATCCTCAAGCACTTATTATTATTTCGAGGGATTTTAATCAAGTTTCTTTACGAAATACTCCCCCCACGTTCACTTAGTATGTGGACTGTGATACGAGAGACTATAAAACTCTTCTTATATGCAAATGTGAAAAATGCCTATGGTTGTTCACCGCTTCCTCCTTCGGATGATCGGACCATAATCTGTTTATGTTCCGCTAGTGAGGAAGCAGCCACCAACAATTAGAACAGTTAAAGTATGGTCTGATTCGGTCTATGACGCATTAATGGATTGTTTTGAGACTACGGATTGGGACTTCCTATGTAAATTGCATGACAAGGACATTGATGGTTTAACAGAGTGTATTACAGACTACATAACTCTTGTGTTGATAACACAATACCCACCAAAAAGGTTAAATATTACTCAAATAACAAGCCATGGGTTACCCCTGAGTTAAAGGTGTTATTAAATGGAAAAAAAGAGGGCCTTTTTAGTGGGTGACAGAGAGCAGCTGAAGCGGGTACAGAAATTATTAAAAGTTAAAATTGAAGAGGGGAAGGAGTGTTATAAATTAAAAGTGGAACAAAAGTTACAACAGAAGAATGTGAGAGGTATGGAGTGATTTAAACAGGATGTCTGGTAATGGAAATAGTGTACAGGGATATACCGCCTCTGGTGGACAGACGTGGGTGGATGAAATGAATATATTTTTCAATAGATTTGATGGAGGATCTAGTGTTTTAAAATCTTCCCTATCAGATTGTATATGGCAGAATTCCTATTTAGATTCTCCTTCAGTTTTGAGATCTACTTATTTTCCCACTTATGAGTCTGTTCCTAAGTTTGTTGTACCAGTGGAACAAGTAAGAAGTGGGTTTAGGAGAATTAAAAAGAAGAAATCATCTGGCCCTGACGGTATTAGTGCTAGAGTTCTTAAAGCCTGTGCTGATCAAATCTGTTGGGTGATTCATTATATTTTTAATTTGAGCTTGCACTTGGAAACTGTACCTGTTTTATGGAAGACATCATGTGTAGTACCAGTTCCTAAGAAAACTAATCCCACTGAGTTTTCACACTACAGACCAATATCTCTAACGGCTCAGATGATGTAGGTTTTGGGAGAGGATGGTCTTAAATTATATTAAGAAGCTTTTGTGTGCTGTTAATGATAAACTGCTGTTCGCTTATAAAACTGGTGTTGGAGTTGATTATGCAATTATTTATCTTTTATATAAGTCTTTAAGTCATTTATAAACATCTCAGGTTACGTATGTAACCATGGTTCCCTGAGAAGATTCTCTAGAGGTTGCTATGGGGAACGCCTCGGCGTGACCGGTGTCCTGAAGCATATGGTCTAGGGTCTAGGGACCAGTCTAGGGGGAAGGCTGGATAAGGCCAGACCCCCTGACATTGCTGTGGAGCCCACAGAGCAGGGAATTCAACTCTTCAGGATAAGAGAGAAACCCAGGTGCTCAGAAGGGGGACAGCATGCTCATAGGTGATCCCCTAGGGTGAGGAGCACTGATAAGCTCATCCAGCAAAGCAAACAACTTAACAGGGAGACAGAGAGAGGCCTAACTACCTGACGTTGCTGACTCACAGAGCTCTGGGGAGCAGAGAGCTCAACTCTCAGGATGAGAGGGAAACTCAATGCTTAGGGGGAAGCAGCGTGTTTGTAAGTCCCCTCGGAGTGAGGGGAGCACTGCCGAACACACCATGAGAGCAGCCTAAGGGGGAGGGTGGAGAAAGAACCTGACCCCTTGGCCAGGCTGGTGGATCCCACAGAGCAGAGAATTCAACTCTCAGGATGAGAGGGAAACTCTGACGCTCAAAAGGAAGCAGCATGCTCAAAGTGACCCTCCATGGAGAGGGGAGCAATGCTAACTCAACCATGAGGCAACCTACCAGGGAGGCAGAAGGTGGCCCAACAACGTGGCATGACTGCTAACCAGAGCTCTAGAGGGCGGAGGCTCAGCTCTCAAAATAGGAGAGGAACTCAGATGCTCAATTTTGGTGTGCTCATAGGTGACCCTCTAGGGTGAGGGGAGCACTGCAAAGCTTAACCACCCAGAGAGCAACCTAACAGGGAGGCAGAGAGTGGCCTAACAGACTAAGGTTGCTGACTTCCAGAGGTCTGGGGAGCAGAAAATCAACTCAGAAGGGAGCAGCATGCTCATAAGTGACCCTCTATGGTGAAGGGAGCAATGCTAGCTCGATCATGAAGCGAGGGAGCAACCTAACAGGGAGGCAGAGAGAGGCCTGAGGTTGCTGACTCACAGAACTCTGGTGAGTGAAGAACTCAGCTCTCAGAATGAGAGGGAACTCAAACGCTCAGTTTTAGGAGCAGGGTGCTCATAGGTGACCCTCTAGAGTGAGGGTAGCACTGAAAGCAGTGTACTCCATGGAGAGACGATTCATTGGTTCAACTGTAAGGGCAGTATGGAGTTAAGGAGTGGAGCCCCTTAACACCTCAGCAGGAGGAGCTCACATGATGGTACATGATGGTTAAGTGAATGACTCACATCTCAGGAACCCCCTCAAGGTGAGATATGAGTAGTGCATCTTGGCCAGGGCAGCTTCTCAAAGCAAACCTCAGGCAGGACGTCAGGGAGCACATCACAAAGCATACGCTCCATAAAAGCACAGCCTGAGCAGAGGACTCGTGAGTCCTGGGGTTGCAGCGCTATACTGGGGACCTGAAGGCCAAGGAGGTTCCCGCTGAAGCCTAGCGACTTTGCCGCATGATCCAGAAAGCATGAGGCTGAAGTCTATCATCCAGGCTGTATCCAGTACAGACGTGTGAGACCATCACCACAATCAGTCGACAGATCGAGAGGTTCTGACTTTAGTCAAGTCAAGTCAAGCTTTATTGTCATTCTGCTACATGTGTGGACATTTAGTAGAACGAGATGTCGTGTCTCACAGGACCACGGTGCTACATATTAGTTAAACACGAATAAGAAAAGCAATTACAGACTTACACAACGGTTAACCATTTGACTATACATATACTATAAATACTATAACTATAATAAATAGTTGACTAGACATACAAGACTGAGACAACAAAAACTTTACATAGGTACTGTACATGACATTTTACAAAAGAGACATTTGTACATGAAATTGTGCAAAAGAGATATTTTTGTGCATTAAATTGTGCAGAAGAGAGATTTTGAGGGAAGCAGCGCATAGTGCAATGCACAAATAAACATATAATCCTATTGAGTCTTTGTAGCAGCAAGTGTTTATAGAAAGTGTCTAATGTACGTAAGTGTGTTACTACAAGTGGTTTGTATAGCCCACTCACCTGTGTGTAACACACTCAGAATTGCACTTTGAAAGATTGTCAGCAGTTTTAATAAATTGGAGGGAGGAGGCTGAGGTTTTCATGGTTTCAGAGGGGGACAGGGAGATTGGAGTTAAGGACTCTCACAGCCTGGGGGAAGAAACTGTTGAGAAATCTGACAGAGCGAGCTTTGATACTCCGGTACCTTTTACCTGATGGCAGGAGCTGGATTGTGGGAGGGATGGGTGGGGTCCTTCATGATGCTGGAGGCCTTCCTGGACTATCGTGCAAGGAAAATGTCCAGGATGGAGGGGAGAGGGGCACAGATGATCTTTGCAGCTGTGTTCACTGTCCGCTGTAGGGTCTCACGGTCAGCAGCACTGCAGTTCCCGTACCAGACAGTGATGCAGCTGGTCTTGTTGAGCGACGTGACGTTGGTGGTCCAGGTGAGATCCTCTGTAATGTGCACCCCCAGGAATTTAGTGCTGCTGACTCTCTCCACAGTTGAGCTGCCGATGGTCAGTGGGGGGGTGGTCAACAGAGTTTCTTCTGAAGTCCATCACAACCTCTTTTGTCTTACCCACATTGAGGGACAGGTTGTTAGCGCCACACCATTTAGCCAGCTGAGCCACTTCCTCTCTGTAGTGTGTTTCATCATTGTTGCTGATGAGACCTACCACCGTTGTGTCACCAGCAAACTTGATGATGTGGTTGGAGCTGAACTTGGCAGTGCAGTCGTGGGTCAGCAACGTGAAGAGCAGTAAGCTGAGAACACAGCCCTGTGGGGCACCTGTGCTCAGTGTGGTAGTGCTGGAGGTGTTGCGGCCGACACGGACTGACTGGGGTCTGCCAGTTAAGAAGTCTAGGATCCAATTACAGAGGGAGGCGTTTATGCCCAGCAGGTTTAGTTTGTGGATGAGCTGCTGAGGGATTATTGTGTTGAATGCTGAGCTGAAGTCAATGAACAGCACTCTAACATAAGAGTCTTTCTGTTCCAGGTGAGTGAGAGCTAGGTGGAGAGTGCTGGATATTGCATCATCCGTGGAGCGGTTTGGACGGTATGCAAACTGGAATGGGTCCAGCGTGTTTGGGAGACTGGACTTGATGTGATGCATGACTAACCTCTCAAAGCACTTCATCATGATTGGGGTCAGTGCTATGGGACGATAGTCATACAGACAGGACACAGGTGACTTCTTTGGAACTGGAATTATGGATGTGGATTTGAGACACGTGGGGACGACTGCCTGGCTCAGCGAGGAGTTAAAGATGTCTGTTAGGACATCCGTCAGCTGCGCAGCACAGTCTCTTAGTGCACGGCCAAGTATGTTGTCAGGGCCCGCAGCCTTTCGTGGGTTTATCCTGGGTTTATAGGGTCTTCCTTACGTCGGCTGGAGAAAGACAGAGTACCTGGTCGTTTGGAGATGTGAGGAGTTTCTGTATGCTGGGATTAGCATAACAGAGATGTGGTCAGAGTACCCCAGGTGGGGGCAGGGCAGATTAGTCCAGTATGTTTTTTCCCCTTGTTGCAAAGTTCACGTGTTGGTAGAACTTTGGCAAAACAGACTTTAAGTTTGCGTGATTAAAGTCACCGGCAATGATGAAAAAGCCGTCGGGGTTATTTGTTTGTTGTTCGCTGATGGCGCTGTACAGCTCGCGAAGCGCGTCCTTAGCATTGCACACGGCGGGATGTAAACCGCAACAATCACAATAGCCGAGAACTCCTGCGGCAGACACTTCACAAACATAAACTCCACCAGCGATGAATAGTGTTTTGTCACTACAGCAGCGTTGTTACACCATTCCTTGTTGATATACACACACAAGCCTCTCCCGCCAGTCTTACCAGACAGCGATGAATCTCTGTCCGCTCGGCAGCAGGTTAGCCCATGCAGTTGAATGTGAGTCCGGGGTTTTGTCGTTTAGCCATGTTTCAGTGAAAACAAACACACAACAATCCCTTGCCTCGTGCTCTGTGGACCGACTGAGCTGAATTTCGTCCAGTATATTTATTATACATCGTAAATCTGTTTTGGAGTGCTTTCCCCATGATTTAGCGGTACATTTACACTGTTTGGAGACGAACGGACGACATTAACCCTCTAAGCACAAAAGTCGCAAAATTGTGACAAGACGTCATACTCATTAAAACAGACTGTAGTTTCTAATATGGTGTAATATCTCATTTGTATTCCCTACCACTAGATGGCAGACATGTAGTACTTTGATTCTAGACCAAAATTACGTCATGTTCCTATTCAACATGTTTGAAGAAATAGCAAAGCAAGTTAGCTATCGTATCTCTGATGCGGAAGCAGTTCAGTTCATAGCGTGCAAGTGAATTGTGAGATTTGTGAGAGAAAATTGCCAAATGAAAAGTAAAAAGTTGTACTGTAAGGATGTGTTGCACATGTTATTCGCCGATTCTGACTCTAAAGGGGAATATTTGCCTTTTGGAAATGACGATCGGTCGTCTAATGATCGCGCATCTCCCGGTACATCTTTACAGCGCAATGGTGTTGCCGTCAAGGCGAAAGTGTTCATGAAGCACAAAAAAAGCAATCATTTCGACCCTTTGCCCAACGGGGAAGGGGGTGGCAGGGGTGAACGTGGGGCTGGAAGTAGCAGTAGCTCTCTGGATTCAGCGGCGCTGGATCAGCACCCCACGGAGGTGGGAGTGGCCGCGCTGTGCGTGCAAGAGCCGGGAGATGTGGTAGAGGCAGCGGGGTGATCTGGATCACGCGTTTTACTACTGTATATTATAGTAATATAGTAATAATGTAGTACTTTCTCCTGTTTTATTGTTGGTTTCCTCTTTTTTGATAACTTGGAATGAGGATAAAAAGACAAAAAAGACAAAAAAAAAAAACACATGCAAATAAGTTCAAATGGTTTCCCCTTTTCTGATAATTTGGAAAGAGGATAAAAAGACCAAAAGAATCACATGCAAATAAGTTCAAACATCCATTCAATATCTATTATTTCCTGAATATTACTGATGACCTGATCAAAAAGTAGGCTACTGTTCACATACGTTTTACTACTAGTATAGTAATATAGTAATAATTTTGTACTTTCTCCTGCGTTATTGTTGGTTTCCTCTTTTCTGATAATTTGGAATGAGGATAAAAAGACAAAAAAACAAAACAAAACAAAACATGCAAATAAGTTTAAACATCAATTCAATATCTACTATTTCCTAAATATTGTGAAATTCAAGATGGCCGACCCCCATGACGTCATAATATGCAAATTAGATTAGTATATTTACACCCCACATAAACTTTTGGTCATGCCCAACATTTTTCTAATTTACAGTAGACCTCTATCTTTAAGCCCTTTTCAAGCCACAAGCTTTTGAAATCTTAATGTCAAAATTCAGCATTTTTCAAAAAAAACCCTGGCGCCTAAAGGGTTAAAAGACATATAAGCACCGTCGTTGGGACCCAGAGTAGCCGCTGCATCTGACCGCGCCGCCATCTTGAGTTTAGGAGGAGAGGTGCTCCATAAGAATCAAGGAGGCTCGCAAGCCAACACTTGAGCATGGAGAGAAAGGGCATATAATGCGATTATCCACATCCTATAGTTCATTAGGAAATTACTGAAAGGGAAAAAATATCCCATCAGGTCCTTTCCATGAACTGCCCTATGAACCACGAATCGCAGGCAAAGGGCAGAAAATTACACTACAACCGCAACATGCAGCATGTATTCAGCTCCCACAAGAGCTAAACACGCTTGCTCTTTACCACAGACACACAGCTGGCCAATGTTATTGTCATGTTTAGATGTATGCTTCAGGACACTGGTCATGCTGAGGCGTTCCCCATAGCGACCTCTGGAGGACGCAATTCGATGTTCTCTCGAAAGGGAACTTAAGGTAACGCTGTTAGAATATATATATATTTTTTTTTTTCTAGTGCATTTAACACTATCCAGCCTGTATTACTATAAGTTAGAAAATGCTGGATTACACCACTGTATGGTCAGTTGGTTAACGGACTATCTCTAATAGATTGTGTCTGACAATCTTGCAGCCCATGATTTGGCAGGCTTTTCAAAGTCTTTTAGAGCAGAATATTTTTGCAGATTCTGCACAGCAACACAAGCTCAACTTCAGTTGCAAGGGGCGAGTTCAGTCTTAGGATAAAAGACAGCCATAATAGTGATGTGCATGCTGTAATGCATGGGGAAAGTCAGAGTCAGAATGGTGTTCAGGCAGATTGTGTCCTGAGCCAGCATCTAGAGCATTTTCATACTGTCACTGGCTTTCCATCTGTTGCCCTCCACGATCTTTTTGAGGGCACTGTGCCCGTAGAGCTCGCCCGGTGTATCGGAGAGATGATCCGTCGCAAATACTTCACCCTTGAATATTTAAACGAGAGAATTCTATCGTTTCCATACCAGCACACAGACAAGCTTGTGATAATGGCCATGAAAATGCAGAGCTGTGGCTCTCGACCACAAAGAGCCAGACATTTTCACTCAACCCAGGAATTCATCTTCATGACTCGCCCCAGTCAGCCAGACGTTCTTTTAGAACCTAAGAAGATGAGCTAGAACTCTTCATGACTCGCCTCAGTCAGCCAGACGTTCTTTTAGAACCTAAGAAGATGAGCTAGAACTCTTCAGGACTTCCCTAAGCACGCGCCAGGCCTTGCGGCCTTGTCCCTCTCAGCTCTTGGTTCTTCTTCACTTTTCACATGGGAAGAAACTCCCAGTCACCATCGAGTCAGAACATCTTTGGAGTTCATCACTCTTCAGACCCAGAAGAACGTGATTGCAATTCCAAAACCACCACTGCTCTAAACCATCAAGACTTTCACCTGAGACTGCATTTGGACACTTGTTCAACGACCAAGGCAATGCAAGTATCGTACATTTAACTAAACAAACAGAGGTTTAGTATAAGCTTTAGACAGCACTGATGGTTTCACTCAGGTGGCTCTTTTCATAGCTTCATTTCCTTGTCTCTCTCTAACTGCTTCTCACTGACCATTCCCCCATGTATGAGTGATTTTATGTTTGTTTGTTTGTTTAGATTAGTTATGTGTTAGTCCTTCGTTAATAAAACTCTTGTGCACAAATTACATGATTCTGATTCTGCTATGCAAATTAATGTCCCTTTACGATTCCGATTCAAGGTACGTGCTCTAATGCAATGGTACTTATTACTATAATAACTTATTAAATAACTTATTAATAACTTATTAAAGTTATTTCCTGTGGCCAAGAAAATATCATTTCTTAGAGTTGATATAAAGATTATACTGAATGTTCGCTGGGCGAACAGATTAGTTGATGGAAAAGTAATTCTGCTACAGTTACTACTGGCAGCTGATATAAATAATTGTAATTATTTATACACATTTCCCTTTGAGCTAAATTGCGACAGCACGACACACAAAACTTTAAAAATGTGTTAAAAACACTTGCAGACAGGCATCAATACATGGTAGCATACCATCTCAGTGCCTCAGGATTCTTCAAACCTCACCAGCAGACATCAAATGTCTCTTCTGTACTGGTATCAATGCTTCCAAATGTCGCCAAGACATACATTGAACAAATAACAGCAAGCAATGTTATTTACAGCACATCAAAGGTCTGCATTGATGGAAATGATTATGATGTAGGAATGTTTTTGTCTGTGGGACAAGAGGGAGGACTGCCTAATTACTGTAGAATTCAACAGGTTCTCCTGGTTAACGGTACAGTTGTCTTTCTTTGCCAAGAGCACACATCACACTACACTGAACTCCTGAGATCTTACGAACTTTTCCCAAACAATCTGACTGTTCACACCCCATCAGAGCTAAATGACAAAACACCTCTCTGTGCTTACAACATAGATGGAAGATTGCTCTTGACACCCAAACGTTTCATATTATTAAACTGAAGATTTGTTGAAGGAGGTAAACAGATGACTAACATTCTCTTGGAGCTGTGTGGACCAGTTGGTATGTGGACATGTAAATGTTGTGTGTGTCACCTTCACTCTCCATGAAAATTAATGTGTTTCTGTCTTTTAGGAACCAAAAGATGGCTGCTGCCCAGAAGCATGTGCTGCGTGTGTATGTTGCAAGAGACACTGCCCTGAAACTTACTCTACTTGAGCGACCAAAGTCAGTGAAGGAGCTGAAAGAAATAATGCAAGAGAGGTTCAAGCCGAGATTGGATGAGGACTTTAGCCTGCACTATGAGGATCCGGACTTTGATGGTGATCTTTGTCTTCTTGTGGACATCAAGGAGTTACCAGAGAAGGGCACGTTGAGAGTCGTCAGACCTGAAGGTGACACCTCATCTACTGCAACTTCTGACACAGACATATTCCCAAATGCGTTACAGCGGCAGAATAGTTGGCCTGATCACTTTGTTGTTCCTGGTTTTGGTTATGAAATGGAGCATATTCTAGAAGAAGGAAATCGTGTTTATGAAGAATCAGGAAAATTGCTTAAGTTAAAGAGGTCACATACGAGTGAAATCCTTAAAAAAATGGCAGAAACGATCTACAGTTTTAAACCATATCCACATGAAAAAGAAATTGGCAATGGCTGCTAAAGCTTTGATTACAGCTCATCCATGTCTCAGAATGATGGCTGGTAAAGATGGGGAGTTGGGATGGAAACATCACATAGGGTACAAGGTTGCGTCTTACCGTAACAATCTGGCTAAAGCTGGGGTTGCAGAAGTAGCCATCAACACAGGGAGGCGGAACCGAAACAACCCCGACAATGATCACCCCCATCAAAACATAAAGAAAGCTCGAAAAGCTGAGGTCAGCTACATCATCAACCTACCAAAGGATCAAACCCCAGCCACTCTGGAAACAATGAGAGAAGAAATCATACATGAAGTCGAAAAGACTGAGAGAAACCAATTAGTCATAGGCAAGCTCATGAACACTTCGTCGCCAAGAAATCGTTGGAGCTCTTGTAGCTCCACGGGTGAGAGATGCCGTGGGCAGATGGCCAGCCCTACTTATGGAGTCACAGGTAAAAAAAAATAAAAAATATTTTATTATTTTACTGTTCTCCCTGTTGAGAGCAATTAATCAACATGACACTTAAGCATGCCCACTTTGAACATGATTAATTTTTCCAATATTTAAATGACTATTTAAAAATCTAAATTTTCAAAAAATTCACCAAAAAGCAAATGGCAAATGTAAAAGTTGACGACACATCACGCTGTGACATATTTTTGCCATTCACCGTAAACAAAATATACAGAGGTTTATTATTAGATTTCCTTTAGATAACATTATACAGCCTCTTTTAAATTAAAGAATGACAATTAACTTTCTATTCTGACCTTGGTTCTGACTCATCCCTAATAGAATTGCCCTTGGTTTTGCTACCTGCCAACTGAAAATTTCTCAAAATACATTCACATTTCTGTTCCTAATTCATCTTTGTACATTTCTGTGTAATTCTGTCTATGTACAGGTGTTTGCAGAGTTCCACCAAATCAACAACGTTAACCTGCGCAATCAATTCTACAAGGAGCTGGACAGACACACGCCTAAACTCATCACCTTGTTCAGAGACAAGGCCACCAAGACTGTCAAGATAGCGGAGGAGCTAGCCAAGCTCATGAGGATTTATGACTTTCAGGTGAATTTTTAACTTTGCATGATTCAGAAACAGATTATTAATAGATTGTTTGCAGACAACTGTAAGAAGCCATAGTGTGAATTGCCTCGACTGAGCCCCGAGGTTAAGTGTTTATGGCATGAACACAACATTGTCAATCTCATCAGAGATAAATGTCTTGACAAGATGTATTCTATCAGAAAGAGGTACCTTAAAAAGATACTTTATCAGCTTAAATTTGAAGAAGTCAAAATAACTACTGTTTTTGTAAAAATTTCATTTACAATTCTGAGTTTTTTCCTTTGTGAGTTATTTAAGTATTTACAATAGAAAATGATTCATTTGAAAAATGTTTTACTGAAGAAATGGTGACCCAAAATACTGTATCTACCATCTATAACAATGACCACCATCAGAATATGGAGCTATTTAACACTTAGTTTTTTTTAAGTGTTTGCTCTGCATTTGTGTAATTACTATGGTAATGGATATATTTTGCCCATCTAGGAACAACGTGATGTAAATATGACACGGGCCCTCGTCCTTCGTGCACTTCCTGTGTACCTGCGTGAAGATGCCTCCAAGTTCTTCAGGACCTGTAACGTAAGTGTACTGGCCTCACTATCGATCCCTTTGCCTAGCTATCCAGTCAACTTAAACATATGACATCACTCAAAGAGCTCTAGGAGAACAAGTGGGGTATTCCAGAAAGCAGGTTAGGTGAAAACTCAGTGAACCCTGAGATAAGGGAAACTCTGAGCTAACCATTCCAGAGGGCTATTCCAGAAAGCAGGTTCAACAAACATTGAGCCTAACCCTGAACTCTGAGTTGACTTACCCTGTGAAGTGAAACTCTTGAGTTTTCAGTACAGGACCCTCTGTCGGACATGGTGGAGGTGAGCAGCACTTTATGTTCATCTACTCAGCAGGATGTTAGGACACAGATGTGTGTTAAACAGCATCTGTTGGTGGTAAAAGCTACTACAAGTTAAAATATCTACTGAATAAACATTTACTTTGTTTAATATGTAAAATAAAAGCCAAAGTGAGGAACCAACGTGAGAATATTTTTATATTTCATTTTCAGCCAATTTAAATTAAATAGCCTAAAATTAAATTAAATAAAACACTGAACAACATTCAACCACTTCCTCAAAGGCTAATATAAAAGAAACTGATGTTACATTTAAACTGAAAAGACGACGGCATCTAAAACTCTGTCAGTGATTTTTATTATGGCCGCAGCCAATAATTTGTGCTTCCTGTTTTCTCCCCTGTTGCCATGGTGAATCACAGTATTGGAGCTCCATTTATGATGGCTTTTTACTAGTCGTCAGGCACAGGCTCAACTCAGAGTTAACATACTCAGAGTCGTCTTACCTAACTCAGATCAGCTGTTCTGGAACTGAAAACTCAGAGTTTCACTTCACAGTGTAAGTCAACTCAGAGTTCAGGGTTAGGCTCAGAGTTTGTTGAACCTCCTTTTGGAATACCCCCCAAGACCTGTTTATGAAGTTCACTTGAGTTGTTATTCTACAAACTGACATGTAGAAATTATGAAACGGTAAGTATAAAGCATTCCACTACTCAAAAAGTGCTAACCGATGGGTGTGAAACTAACATAAGATATAAGCATATGTACAGAAAATAGTTTCAACATGTAGCTTAATTGCAGTCTAAGTGCTAAGTGACAGTAATGTCTAGACATCATTAGCATAATTTGTATCCTTGAGGGGCTAAATTCATTCTTGTGTTTTATAGTCAGCAGATGGTCCAGACCTCACTGACACTCCGTTGGCTCTCCTGACAGTCGTCACGGATGACACTACTGATGCGTCCCTCTTCAGCCCTGAGACCATCTGTATTGTTGTGGAGGATGAAATACTTGTGAGTGGTCCCACAAATCTGGCTGACTCATTTCTTCTGCTCTTTGGGTACATCTATGCACTAGACCTACAGTACCCAAAGAATCTTGAACTTACATTCACATTTATCCAAAAAGTTGTGGTGTGTCTTGAGGACAACAAACCACTAAAAAGGGCATCTACTGACGCTGAAGAATGATTTGTTCAGTGAGTGAATCATTCAGAATGGATTATTTCTTGAGCTGAGTATTTTTTTTGTTTTGTTTTTGTTCCCCTCTTTACAAATGTAATTATTTGCCTCTTCTACCTCAGATTTAAGATGTGACAATGTTTGCCTGTTCTACCTCAGATTTAATACATTGATTGTTAATAGATACATTTCACAACATTGACATATTGCTAAAGTTTTTTGTACTGAATAACTTGGGAAACGACTGTTCAATTCATGCACTATAGATGTTTTATGTTCTGTTGCCTAATGCCTACCTTGATGCACTACCTTGATGTTGCCAGTAGAAGTACGGCACAGTAGAAACCAGTACTTTATTTAAATGTTATTTGTGTTTTTCAAGGAACAGTAAGTGCCGAAACGTTTTTAAACTGTGTTAAATGGCTCTACATTCTAATAGCTGTCATTGCTGTTGAGGATGGATTATACTTAGAATCTTATTGAATTTTATCATGAATCCTTTGTGAGTTTTTATCATAATGTAAGATGGAGACCCAAAATACTGAATCTACACTCTGTAGCAATGATCACTACCAGAATATGGAACTATTAACACTTAATGTACTTTAAAAAAAGATTTTGTTTTTATGGAGTCATTTCCTTTTCCTTTTGATTTACTTTATGACAAGCACTTTGTTTTGACTGAGCTCCTTTAATTTGTGCCTTTTAAAAAGCACATTATGTTGAATAAAAAAAGTTGTTAAATTGTCACTGTGGTGTCACTTTCATGTTTTCTAACATTATTAGCTGATTATAATTGTGTAGTGGGCTGACATCAGTATTTCACTTTAGAAATTATTTTGAGTGCATTTCCCACATTTTGAGTTGAAAATTATGAGTGTATTTTCCACATTATATGAGTTGAAAAATATTGAACATTTTGAGTGTATTTTCCACATTCTATGAGTTGAAAAATATTGAAAATTTTTAGTGAATTACTCCCCAATTATAAGTTGAGGAATATCAATAATTATAAGATAACATTGAGATAATTTAAGGCAACTGTAAATGTAATTTTTATTTTATGAAACATTTAAAAACATCACTAAAATATTTTTGTGTAATCTGTTACAAAATAATTTTTGAGTTCTGTGAACTTATTAGGGTTTACACTGAGGGAATGTTTATAGAAACTCAGGGCTTATGGGATGTTGTTGTGAAGCAGTTTGGTATAACAATACTTGTTGGATTTGTGTTCTACAGACAAAGTCTGAGCATTGAGACACACGCAACAAAGACTATTCAATAAACTCTGCTCCTTTTTACCATCCTTACTTTGTCTCTTGCTTCTGCTCTTCACTTTCGTTGGCTTTTTCCTAAGTCAACTTATTGGCAGACAGAAGACTGTTAATAGTGTTTTTGGGTATTTTGGGTAACAAGACCTCTGTTAACAGGGTTTGGGTATTAGACTACTCTGCTGACGAGTTGTTCTGTTAAAGGACAAACTGATATTTTCTGACTGGATCTGGTGTCTGGGGCTGGATCTTAATTGTCTAGGCATGGAGACAGCGATCTAACAATCTTAAACTGTATTTTTGTATAACATGGTGTAGTGTGTACTTTGATGCTTGATAACAAGGTGGGGTTGGTAATGTACCATGAAATATGGTATTGTGCAGTATTTTATTTCTTATCACCGTTTTATTTATCTATTGTGTGATGAGCTGTGACATTAATTTCCCTTTGGGATTAATAAAGTAAGTCAAGTCAAACTTCATTATCTGGAGTGGTGTATTTAGATGTGTTCTGGAATGGCCAACAATGAGAGACTACCTGCATTGAGTCATAGTTAATAGTTTGTCAATAGTGACAACTGGAACTTAAAATAAAGTGTGACCGAATTTGTCAGTAGAAACTCTTAATGTGTACTTGATTTTTTCAATATATACTGAAAGACATCAAATCTTCTAACCATGAGAAAGTGTGAGGAGGTTTAAAAGACTTCCAGTGCAATAAAATGCATCTCCGAGCTATCAGTGAGGCAAAGGCTAGAAAATTAGCATACTTTTTTGAAAGTTCATCCAAAACCACTGGTACACCAAAAATAGCAATCAAAGGGCGTGGCTCCAGGGAAATATAAAAAATGTTAGAAAAAGTATCAAAAAATGAATACCAAAAATCTTCCAACTTTGGACAAGAAAAAACATGAAATCGTTTACTTGGTTTGACATTTGTGAGATGAATTCTATGGAGAACCTTAAACTGAATCAGACTTAGTCTAGCACAGGAAGAAGAGGAATTAACCCTGTCAACAGCCATTTCCCACCATTCCTGCTCCAAACTACATCCAAGTGCTTTCTCCCATTGATGTTTAAACCGGGAAGAAGAAGGCAAAGTATTAGAAAGAATTTAACTGTATAAAGTAGTAGTAATATATATGCCATGATTATATAAGCCATGATTTTTAATTAAGCATTTCTCATATAAAGTAGGTTCAGAAAAGTCTGGAAAAGAAGGACAAAGGGAACAAACAAAACTACGTACTTGCAAAAAAAGAAACAAGTTAGACAGTGGAATACTAAAATTTCTTGCAAGATCAGAAAAAGTTGCAAAAACTCCATTAATGAATCAGTCAGAAAAATGCAGGAGGCCTTTGTTTTTCCATAGAACATAATCAGAATAAGGATGAAGGCAGAAATAGATGATTATTGCAAATAGGGCCAAAATTTTATCTGAATTGTCTCCAAATCCTGAGAGAAGTACAAACAACTGGTGTACTAGTGAACTTTGAGGAGCGCAAAGGAGCACACACCAAGCCAGAAAGCAAAGATGTAGAGCAAGACTGCTTTTAACCTACACCAAACTATATGGGGAGAATTATATCAGCTGTGAATTTTACTAATATTTGCTGCCCATAAATCAAAAAGTTGGGCAGACCATATATATACCCTAACATATATAAGAAGAAATAGCCCTTGGAAAAAAAAAACTTGAACAAAAAAGAGACTTAGGTTAAAACACTGGGAGGGTCTGAAAAAGAAACAAAAACCTAGATAAATACTCATTTTAATTGATTGGTCAAGTTTTTAAAGTGGAGTGATTGTTTTCAGTGTTACTTACCAAACTGATCTGGATTCTTTAACCACAGGTAACAAATACTGAAGAACTTCATTTGTTGTATGCTGTTTTCCAATAAACTGTTTTAGATCAAAAACATCCATCTTCTGCTCTGATGTCAGCAACACATAAACCAGAGCTGACCACTGTGAAGAGGAGAGTTTGGTTTCTCTTATTTTTCCAGATTTCAGATAATCTTGGATCTCCTGCATCAGTGAATCATCACCCAGTTCATTCAGACAGTGAAACAGATTGATGGATTTTTCTGAAGAGTGATTCTCTCTGATCTTCTGTGTGATGTATTGAAGTGTTTCCTCTTTTTTATAGGAGCAGCTTCCTGTCTGTGTCAGTAGTTTTTGTAAGAGGGTCTGATTGGACTTCACTGAGAGACCCAAAAAGAAACGCAGGAAAAGATCCAGATGTCCATTCTTGCTCTGTAAAGCCTCATTCACAGCTCTCTGATGCACCTCAGATAATGAATTATATTTCTTCTGGTTAAAAATCCAAGACAACAGACTTTGTTTGTTTTGGTCAAATACATTTGTTTTCTTGTTTGTACAGGAGAGGTGCACATATAGTGCTGCTAGATGTTCTTGAAGGCTCAGATGAACAAAGCAGAAGACTTTACCCTGATACAAGCCCAACTCCTCTCTGAAGATCTGAGTGCATAATCCTGAGTACACTGATGCTTCTCTCACATCAATGCCACACTCTTTCAAGTCTTCATCATAGAAGATCAGGTTGCCTTTCACAAGCTGCTGAAAAGACAGTTTCCCCAGTTTGAGGATCATGTCTTTATCCTTCACATTCTTCTCATAGTCCTTCTCATTTTTGATGTTGGTCTGAAGGATCAGGAAGTGTGTGTACATTTGAGTGAGAGTCTTGGGAATCTCTCCACTCTCTGCTTGACTTAACATCTTCTCTAAAACAGTGGCTGAGATCCAGCAGAACACTGGCATGTGACACATGATGTAGAGGCTCCTTGATGACTTCAGGTGTGAGATGATTTTTTTAGCCAGTCTCTTTTCACTGATTCTCTTCCTGAAGTATTCCTCCTTCTGTGGATCATTGAAGCCTCGTACCTCTGTCACTCGATGGACACACTCAGAGGGAATGAGATCAGCTGCTGCTGGTCTGGAGGTGATCCAGATGAGAGCAGAGGGAAGCAGATTCCCCACAATGAGGTTCATCAGTAGCACGTCCACTGAGGCTGATTGAAATATATTGCACAGTTTTACTTTGCTCTTAAAGTCCAGGCACAGACGACACTCATCCAGACCATCAAAGATAAACAATAGTTTATATTCATCACAGGGTATTTTCATTTCTTGTGTTTCCAGGAAAAAAATATTAAGAAGATCTGAAAGACTGAGTTTTTTGCCCTTCATCAAATTAATTTCTCTGAAAGGAAGTGGAAATATGAGCTGGATGTCCTGATTCTCTTTCCCTTCAGTCCAGTCCAGGATGAACTTCTGCACAGAGACTGTTTTTCCAATGCCAGCAACTCCCTTTGTCAGCACAGTTCTGATGGGTTTGTCTTGTCCGGGTAAAGGTCTAAAGATGTCACTGCATTTGATCGGTGTGTCCTCTGTTGCTGCTCTCCTAGATTGTGTCTCAATCTGTCTCACCTCATGCTCATTAATGACCTCTCCACTCTCACTCTCTGTGATGTAGAGCTCTGTGTAGATCTCATTCAGCAGTGTTGGGTTTCCCTGCATTGCTGTTCCTTCATACAGACACTCAAATTTCTTCATCAGATTTGATCTAAATGTGTTGAGGACTTCATGGCTGTAAAATAAAAAAATAACATTGTGACATAAGTTAAAAAGCACAATGTCTTACATATTCTGTACCATATCTTTAAATCAGATCTTTTACAGAAATGTTGTACCTGAGACCAGGCTGTGCATTTCCACTATTAAACTTTACCGGCTGAGCTACAGACCCATCACTCTTTATAGACACACAGCTAGGTTCTGCTTCTGATCCCTTACGATGAACTGGACTAAAACAGAGAGAGATTTAATTTAATCAGGCCCCAGGCATCAAAATATTGAATTGTTATGTACAATGTACCTATTGTGTTAATGTTAAATTAAACTGTTCCAGTGCTGTACCAACATCAGTCAGGAGCTGTTACACTGGACTGAATTCTACATGAATGTGCTAAAATAAGCTCAATCACTGACTATTGATGGTGGTACTGGTGTTCTATGGAAAGAAGCAGCAAAAACATTGGAAATATCAGGTATGTTTTACTTATTTTAACAGTTAAACAAGATCAGTTCATATGTCTGGCATGTCAAAATCTCTGCATGGCCCAAAACATCCTCAGACCCCAGAGGGTACATTAATAAAGGGAGTCCATTATCTGTTTAAATGACTGTAGCAACAAATCAATTATACATGGATCCTTATCAAATTCACTTTAAAGAACACTTTATTATTATTTTATACACTGTGTTCATGCAAAACTGTGAACTATACTGTGATATGATAATATAAAATGTCATACTATAATCATATTTCTTTACAAATGTTGTACCTGAGACCAGACTGTGAATCTCCACTGTTAAACATTTCTGGAGGGTTCATAGACCAGTCACTCTTCATAGACACACAGCTGGGCTCTGCTTCTGATCTCTTATGATGAACTGAACTAAAACAGAAAGAGATTTAGTTAATCAGGCCCCAGTTTATATTTTGTGTACTTTGTACTCATATCAAAATAATGAATTCTTATGTACAATGTACCTATTATGTTAATGTTAAATTACACTATTCCAGTGCTGTACCAACATCAGGAGCTGTTACAATGGACTTAAATTCTACATAAATATGGTCAAATAAGCTCCATCACTATTAATGGTGGGACTGTTTTTCTTCAGTTCATTGAAAGAAGCAGCAAACACACTGGAAATAACAGGTATGTTTAACCTGTTTCAAAAGTTAAACAGGATCTTTTCATGTGTTAGGGCATGTCAAAACTTCTTCAGGGCCCCAAAACACCCTCAGACCCCAGAGGGTCCATTAATAAATGGAGTCCATTAGTTGTTTAAATGACTCTAGCAACAAATCAGTTATACATTATCAAATTCACTTTAAAGAACACTTTATAATTATTTCATACACTGTGTTTATACAAAAATTGTGAACTATACTGTGATATGATAACATATAATGTCATGCTATAATCATATTTTTATACAAATGTTGTACCTGAAACCAGACTCTGAATCTCCACTGTTAAACATTGTTGGGTGTTTCATAGACCTGTCACTCTTCATAGACACACAGCTGGGCTCTGCTTCTGATCTCTTCTGATGAACTGGACTAAAACACAACAGATTTAATCCTTTATTATGAGAATCTTAATATAATAAGATAGTAATATACTTCAAAACGTATTTTTATGAAAATGACTTTTGGAGCATTTATGGTCTTATTGTTTTCAATAAATATACTTTAGAAACCATACACAAAATACATGAAGAGTTCAGATGCAAAACCAGCTAAATCCATTTGATGTCTTTCTTTAAAAAATGCATTTTTATCAGGCTCAGATGTATAGGTTTCTATGTAAGTACCGGTACTTCTGATTGGGCTGAGGCTGGGATTTTAGCGAATTTGAAGAAAAAAATATTTGATGGACATATAATATGTGTCAGGAGCATTCACTCAGTATCATTATCTCATTTTTGACCGAGACGGCTTTTAGCTGGTTTTGCATCTGAACTCTTCACATTTTTTGTTCTTCTTCTTCTTTTTTTTTCCCACATGAAAGGATATGTAATATGTTACTCAAAATACCTGCATCCTGGAAAAAAAACTTCTCCAGATGTTTGTGTTTTATCCATGATGCATCTGAACAGTTTGATCTCCACCACTGATAAAGATGTCTGTTAAACAAGTGACAATCACAAAAAATACAGTAATTAAACAGCCTTATATTGTTCTAAATCATTCTATAACCTTTAAATATGATTTTAACAAATGTAATGTGACTTTTACAGTTTGTTAATCATTTTTTTACAATGTTAAAGTATCAGATGAGAATATTCATATGCAAATTGCATTCAACTGAGGTTATGAATAAGCTTTGTAAGCTCCATATCTGGTTATTTTAGGGAGATTCAAAAGAAGAGATATAGCCCTTGCTTCATGTTACATGTAAGCTTCAAAATGAGTCTAAACTCATTGAAAAATATATGCAAAACATCTAAAACAGGGTTTGATGGCTTTTAGCTTTGCTTTTTTAGCAAATAGAAAAATTGTGATGTTAAAGTGTCATCAACTGCTGAAAATTCAGTGTTATAGTCTAAAACTAAATCATGGTTTATATTGTAATTTTTTATGAAATACACATTATTGATGTCTTCTGGAATCAGATATTCATTTTGAGTTATTTCAAGGGGAAAACAAATAGACATTCTACCTCAAGATTGCACAAAGAATATAAAGGTGAGATATTCTCCTTATATTAAGAAAGCCAATACAAAACAGGTCCAGCACCGACTGGGATGTAACAATAACACACATTACAATATTGCAATCTCTATTTGTCATATTTAATTGTGTTTCTTGAGTGCTTCATGATTAAGTTAGTAGCTTATGCTTACTTACATTAATAAGGAAGTGCCTTTGTGCTCCACAGGTAAAGACTTGCTCTGATCAAAATGTTAGGCTATTAGACAAGTTCTCAAAATGTCTACGTTTTCCCACACTTGTCAATTCCCACATAAGAAAATAAAAATCACAGTTACACACACACACACACACACACACACACACACACACACACACACACACACACACAAAAGCAGATGTAGCGTTGCATGTAAAAGGATCTGCTTTCTAGAGGCTGAATTTTGTTCGGAAATCCCTCGGGATGGTAAACAAAATCACGTGATTGGGACGGGACAGGAAAAAAATTTCAGCAGGAGTGGGCAGGACCGGGAATCGTAACGCCATGATACCCAAATTTATACACAAATATACCTTTTATACAAATAAACTATAACCTATATATTTTTAATAATTTGATAATTTGGAACTTAACTGTAGTTGTCTGTCTCTTTATGCTCTCTCTCTGTTTGCTTTGGTTCGTAACAGACAGATTGTTAACAGCTGGTCTATGTGGTTATGCAGGACATTCAAAATGCTCACCTATCATTCATCAGCCTCAGACATGGCTTTTCATCTGTAAAGATGTATGTAGTAGCAACTTTGCATGACCGCTCAATCTAATGTTAGCCTAGAAAAATGTGCGCTATTTAAGTATCAGTGTGAGTGTGAAAGCTGAATAGCAGCGCGCTATTCAGACAGAGCATGACAGAGGCGCCGGTGTTGTGTCTAAAAAAACACCCCCGCAGTGAAAAGCACCGCTGTCGCGGGAACGCGCATTTGAAGACGGTTGCCTTACAACGAAATCATACGAACATTCCTTCATTAGCGTTCACATATCATTTTGTTCACTGTTCTTCATTAAAGTCCAGATAGAAATATAATTATAATGTTGTGCAGTAGGGTGAGGACTAGGCAAGCTGGCAGAGGAGGAGTTGTGGGTAGAGACTGCAGTGCTGTTTAAATCCACTAGATGTTCTCAGCGTGTCAAATGCTGTTTGTCAGCCTACAAAAAATGCTTGTAAAGTGGCATATATTAAGAATTCACTTGCAAAAACAGATACCTAACTCAATTTTTAACTATTTTCAAAAATCATGTTTTTCATTGTGCCTGCCAATTAATCGCACTCAAATTAGTTTTAAGCCTGGAGAAACACACCACTGTCAGAATGTAGTAATTTACGTTTACTTATGGACAGGCCAGCCCTGTTAATGACTGCCTGCAATCATTCTGTGGAATGTTGTGTTTTTTCTGTTTACTGTTTCTTGAGGTTCTGCCATTCAGAAGAAGAATCAAAGAAGGCCCCAGAGTGATGTGGGGAAAAAGCTTGGCAGCAACTTGGAAATTGCTGTAGGGGATCTACAGAAGTCAATTTAGTTCAAAGGGAATCATTTAAGATTGAACAGAATCTACGTTTACAGCGGATCAATAAATCGGCCAGTGATTCATTGAGCGAGCCTTATAACATCAACTCTATAATGGATACTAATATCCAAAATATACTGAAAACACTATTTATTAGCACGGTAACAAGGTCGGCAGTTTAAGACATTAATTTATAAGCACAAAACACAAGATACCTCTCTTTTCAGTATTAATAAGAATTTATTGGATAAACCTAAGACATATAAACTAATCTAACACAGACACGCATTCACACATTCATACAAGTTGCAGAAAGAGAGATGAGGAAAGAATGAGTTTAGAAGAGTGAAAATATGAATCCCAAGTTTATAGCATAAGTATATGCAATTGCTTAGACCTGAACAACCATCAATCATTTAACTAACCCTCGCTTTGAGTTTCTCAATGAGGTTATTAAACTTTATATTAAATGCACCAGTTCAGCTAGAATCTGTAGGTTATACTTGCGTTGCCTTTGTGTTAAGGGGTTTCCTTTGATGACGTTGTTGCAGAAAGGGGTTCCCCAAGGTTGCTGATTGGCTGGAAGTTCGTGGTCGTTGGAAGTGATGTCTTGGGCGTTGGCTGGAGGATGGAGTCGTGTACGCTGGTTGAAGTTTTGAGGCGGGCACGAAGTCTGAGACACGGCTTAGCGGCAAAACTTAACTTAGAACACGAAACTTTAAACGGAAAGAAAAGATTAAAGTAAAGGAAAGAAATGTGACGTTTCCATTTTAGAGGAGTGGCTGGCGTGCAAGCCAGGAAGCGTTCAAAGAACGCAAAAAGCAGCGGCAAAAAATGATGGCTAAGAGCATGGCTAGGAGCGATGGCATAAAGCACAAACTAAAAGCATGACTAGAAGCGATGGTTAAAACCAATAGCTAAAAGCTAAAAGCAATGGCTAAAAGCATGGCTAGGAGTGATGGAAATAGCTAAAAGCAAAATTTGATGGTGTCCCGTGGTTTTAAACTCAGTTTTGGACACATCCCAAAATGGTGTCTTACCAATTAGATGTTGTCTTAACTCGGGATATTGCTATGTTTCTCCTCCCAAAACATAAATCAGCATGTTATCTTATCAGTCACATGGTCAGAATTTTCCTGCTCTTGCAGAGTATAATTTGGCCATGATTCCTATAACATGAATACAACGCATTTGACATACTCATACATACCAAACATGAATATAAACCCTTAAGCTATTCAATAGTTATTAAAAAGGACAGACACAACGAGTGATTAGAACATAATAGACAAATGTGTGGGTAACATACATAGTAGGGAGTTATACAATGGTCTGATGTTCATTCATAAGTCCTTTTAAGCATAATTTTGGTGCATATTTAGTCTAAGGACATGTTCCGAGGAACAAAGGAATTTAGAAGGAACTCGGTCTGGTTCTTGTCTTGGGTGGGGGAGCACCACCCAACAAAGTTCCCAGTTAGCAAATTTCCTTTGGCCCGGATCTGGCCCAAACCTACAGCTAAAGTGTGGCCCAGATTACTTTTTGTTCGCCGGGCCAAAATCGGCCCATATGTTTTTAGCCAGAACTGAACCAAACCAGAGCCATAACTCCGCCTATCATGAGCCAAGTAATACATTTTTATGTGGCCCATTTTTGGGCCTTATGTTTCATTTTAGTAAGGCTGAGTTCTGTTAAGACCTCACTGCCCTAATGTGGCCCATATGCGGCTGACTGTATATGTAAAATTTATACTAACTAGAGAGAAAATCACACACTCAACAACAAAAATGTAAATAAAATAATTTACTTTTGTCAGTGCAGGTTAAATGTGCTTTACAGTTGCTCAGTATTGAGTTAGAATATTCTTATAAATATAACACACATATATTTAACATTACAATTTGAGTTGGAATCCATTTTTAAGAATATTCAACAGACATACATTTAGCATTAAAAAAATATATTAAATAGACATTTGAGTCAGAACCAGTTCTTAAGAACAAATAACATTAAACTTGAGAGCTGAGAAGAGTAAAGATGCTTGAAAGTGTGTTGGTGTTAGTAATGCTACAAACTGTCTAATGGGGGTTGGAAGTGCACTGTTGTTTATTCATTCTTTCTTTCCTCCCACCATCTCGTTCTCCAGACAGGTGCAGCCACTTTATGAAGTTAATTTCTTATCTGAAGCCGTTCCAGTCAGGGGATTCTTGGTGACAGCACCTACAGTGAAGATAAATGTAATAATTATTATCAGTAGTACAAACTGAAAGGTAGACTTGCAGGATTACACTAAAAATCAAAATGCTCAACAGTATGGGATAGCCAAATACATGTAATCTGGATTATATAATCAAGTTGTTACATTTTTAAATACATTTTCAAACTATACTTACTTTTTACTTATTATATATTATTCACACAATGGCAACAAAATTCATGATTATCTTATGGATTCTTTTTCATCTTTAAATTTTTCTTTTCTACTGCTAATATAAAGTCTTCAAGTTTTTCAAGTCTTCAACAACTCTGACTAGGCTATACTTACCTCCTGGGCATACAGCATTTGACTTGAAATACAAAAATGATTTCAATTTTCTAAGTATTTTCTCAACATTGCATCAAGTACTCATGAACGGCGGAGTTATGGCTCTGGTTTGGTTCAGTTCTGGCTAAAAACATATGGGCCAATTTTGGGGCGGGCGAACAAATACTAATCTGGGCCACACTTTATCTGATTACGGCCAGATCCGAGCCAAAGGAAATTTGCTAACTGAGACATCTATAGAAAGCTTAAAATGTTGTCGATCATTTGAGTTTTTGAAAACCGCTTAAAATGGTTAAAAAAACGGGACTATGAAATCGGGATCACTACGTTACATCTAGCCCATTTTAAGAAATGTAAGATGATTTTTCTAATGGCTTCGACTGTTATCTTTCAAGACAGCCTGTATGTTTTATCACACCACAGAGCAGTGAAAAACACTGAAAACATGAAAAATGCTTTATAAACGTTTTCACAAATCAATCTCTATCTAAAGTGTGATTTTGCATTAACCCAGATTGCGTGATTATTGGAATCTGTCGGAGGGCATCAAAACACTACATTCAACAAAGAAAAATGATCTAACTCGACGCTTTTCTCAATGAAACAAATAACTAAACATCTGATAACTACAAATGCTGATACATAATCATGAATATTTAAATAAAATTACTTTAAAATGCTAAAACATCACTTACCTGAAGCACTTGTGTGACACAAAATCCGTGAGGGATTTGCCACCTTTCGGTCAAATTGACGATGTCGTCGTAGCAACCGAGGAGTGGCCTGCCAGACATCAGCCAAACTTGATGTGTTTTCCAAGTGTAATCTAAATGTTAGCCAGAAGTCGATGTTTACCAGTGTCAGCCATAGCGAAACCTTACTTGGTTCTAATGTGTTTGTTGTTATCTGGACCATATACCTCAGAAGGAGCTGTGAACCAAGCAATGATTTCCCACAAACTCTAAACTTATGACAAAACATATATGGTAACAATCTGGCCCATATCTGTTCAGCCATGCCATATCTAAGCCATATGTGCCAGCTATTGACCACATTTGGCCCAAAAGTTCTTGCTATCTGGGTTTCCTCATGTGATGGTCCTGATGTGCTGTATCTTTGACCATTAATCTTGGGTTTCTTGCCCCAATATTGACAATCTCCTTTCTGAGTTGGGATTATCAATTATTGTGTTCTTTTGTTTTAATGTTGCAAGTTGTTCAAAGCTGTGAAAGTTGGTTGGTTAGGCTTATTTCAGGCTGGCTGGCGCCAGGGTATCCTCGACAGATTTATGACGTGTTCCTGGGCCTCTTTGTGGAATTTGGCTCTTTGGTTTCAACCAAATGTTCTGATTGAATCTTCCATTGTCTGATTCGCTCTGATACCCTACATTGCATAACTTTGATGATAGTTTCTGGTAAAGACAAGTGCATAGAGTGCATAGATGCAGAACCAGCACTTCAGAGCAGATACAGGAAAGATTCTTGTACATCAAAGAATCATGTACATAATACCAGTGAATATAGAAAAACGAAGAAGATTCTCTGCTAATTTACATGTTTGTTTTTGAAACATTAGCTTCATTTGCTCCATTTCAGTATACAGCTGTTCAGGCTGTCAAGTGCTGTGTACAGATGTGAGCTGTTAAGCAGTCTACAGTTAGGTGTTGGGCTTGTTGGCAAAAGTGCTACATATTGCAACAGGATTTTGACATCAGCATGTTTTTAAAGTTTGCAAAGGTGAGTGATGTTTAAACAGATATGTGCATCAACACTCACTCTGACAGGAACATCAGAATGTTTTTATTTACCTTTTTAATTAGTGTTGCACCGTTTAGTAATAAAAGGAAAGGATCTGTATCTACATACAGTCAGGTTAAAGCTGTTGTCATCATTTATGACTTCTTGTGTTGTGATAATGTTTACAATTTTGATATTTACCTTGATATTTTTGAGCATCTGCTATTTTTTTAAAGTGTTTTATTACTTTATAGTCATGTGTTTTCTTTATAAATATGGATAATCAAGGCTAGCGTGTACGCTATTGTGCATTTAATCCAACTCAATGCAAATTCAAGTAATTGAATTTATTTGTACCACATTACAGTACAAACATAAATGATACATCATGGTAAAAACAGATGCATAGGTCGCATAAGTAAGTCATACATTTTTATGCATAAAATAATAAAGAACGTGCTTTCATTAAAAATGTAGGCTGCTCAAATGGCTTATGGGTCAAGAAACCTTGTCAATGTACATTTCACTCGTTTTGCCTCACTTTTGTTGTCCGCTCTTTCAGCCACTCTGGTGGGGGCTGAAAGTCCCTTTCGTACAGGTCATCAACATTTATCCTTTGTTCATTTATAAGTTGATGGAGTGCTTCACAATAGTTGTGAAGTACAAAACAAGCATAAATGACAAAAGGAAGGTCCTTCGTGTTTATGTCCATGGCCCTGCTCAGATGGCTTGTTTACACAGCCATCAAGGAGATGCAGAGTGAATGTGGGCAGACACACCATCATTCTCAAAAGTCTCTGTTTTGGTCCATTTACACTGAAATACAACCTTTTCAAACTAAAATGGGGTCTGCAGCATTTTTGAAAGTCTGTGATGTCTGAGCTAGGTTGAACTAGAACCGCTCACATCCTTTGCATACTGTTTTTAAGCTTGTGATCTGAGTGATTCCTGCCTGTTTTAAAAGGAATCTGTTGAAATATATAATAATAAAGATTTAATTTAATTGACAAACCTTGATAATTGACAAACCTTGTCTATTCTTTTTAATAGTTAATTTTTAACTATTTTTGAATTTTTCAGATCATCAGTCATCAAAGCTAAGTAAATATTGGTCACAGACACAGAGATTTACTTTATATTTCAAGCTGATTACTCACTAAAAAATCCCACAGACCATGTTTTCATGCCATTTTAAGCATTACATTGATGTAACAAAATGTTCATATCTAAGTGTGTGAGTAGTGTATTTTTTTTAAATTAGTCTTCCCATTAATTGCATAATAATGTTCATTCAGACTGATTTGCGGAAACACAAGAGGCAGAATTTTTTACATGGTCCAATCAGTCGAACATAACCAGTCATACCATATCATGTAATGATTAGCCATTGCCCCCATTTATTTTCAGTTACCCCCCACCAAACTCACCACACCCTGCTGTTGTCGCTATTGGATAATGTTTCTTTAAAAAAAAATAAAGAGTGATTTATACACTTTTTAATGTTACATTTTGAATATGGGCATTGTTTTATTGTTGTATAAAAAAAATTTTCTCATCCAATATTCTGAGGAGACACTGCCCATGTTGCAAATGTAACATTCATTAATACTCTAGTGTGTATAATAATAACATTTATTGTAACTGCTTTGCTCCATTGCTAGTTCTAACTGGTAGAGTTGGGGTACTCGAACTCGTACTCGAGTCCGGTCTCGAGTACAATTTCTAGGCGACTTGTACTTGTCACGGACTCGGATGCATTTTTACTTGGACTTGACTCGGACTCAAGCCTTTCGGACTCTGAAAATATGCCGAGTCCATCCGAGTCCAGAGACAGTTGATGGAAATGTCACTGACTTGATGCACTATCATGAAAGTGATATTCAGTATTTGCATGTGTTTTTAAGTCTTGTCCAGTATGCTACTTGAAAGCCGACGGGTTTATGTGCGCAAACACTCGCGCTCACAGAACAAAAGAAAAAGAGAATCACTCACTTTTCTTGACTGAATCACTTATTAACTTTAATAAGAATCATCTTTAATGTACACAGTGAAGATTTTGCAGGGTTTTATTTTAACATTTATTAAGAAATGTCTGCAGTAGTCTATTTCTGTAATAGCCTTTAGATAGACCTACCTAAAAAAAAAAAAAAAAAAAAAAAAAAAGATTCTATTTTTTTTTTTTTAAGATTATTTCATTTGTACTTTTGATTAATATATTTATTTATCCATTTGTTTGTAAGTAATAGGCCTTCTTGGAGTGTTTACTTGCCTTTGGTAGGCTTGAGAATGTTTTACTTACATTAGTTGATTAGTTTTTGCTGTATTAAAATTATTATTATTTTTTAAACATAGTGGCAGTTTCTAGCTTTAAAGAAAAATAATTTTTCTAACATCTTTGCAGCAATAGTTTTAATGGGTCCAAAACCACCTTGGGTGTGCATGCTTTTCTAATAAATCAATGGCACATCATCAAATTTTCTTTATATAATGTAATTTATTGTAATTAATGTAACTATAAATGCATTCAAAAATGAAATAGGTGTGAGTTTGCTGTAATTTATGGAAAGTATATGTAGGGTTTTATACACAGTGTGTGGCATTGTAAAGACTAGGTTTATCCTTCACAGCCTCATTTTTATCCAAGAAAAAAGTCATATAAAACCCAAAACACACACAGCCACAATCAGAAATAAAAAATAGGTGCATATTCTGCTCTTAAGGTCCCATTCACCAAGATACCTACTCCTTTACATAACTTCTGTTACATGACTTTAAGTTTGCTAAGCAGAGCATGGACACTAATTATGAGATGTTGTAAAATCAAAAATCAAAATGGTAAGATCCACTAGAGGTTTGCTTTTCTTTGTTTTTTGCTTTTCAATTGACATTGCATTTTACTAGTTGTAAAGGTTAAAAACAGGGGTGCCCGAACTCAGTCCTGGTCCTTGGTTTAGCTCCAACTTGCCCTTTGGGACTCGGACTTGAGTCCGACTCTGTCCATTTTGGACTCAGAGTCGTCAGGGACTCGACTGGTTAAAGACTCGGACTCGACTTAGGTGGACTCAAACCCAACACTATCACATAGTAAAAAAAATAAATAAATAAACAAAACAAAATAAAACAAAGGAATCTAACTCCATGCACAGACTAACAATCCTTGTTTACTGAAAATCTTGACATGTTTATCACACTCCAAAACATAGCAGACACACACACTGCACATAGCATTACAGTACACGCTAAGCAAACAATTATAATATCTTGATTTACACTCTAACATTTCAGTACCATTTTATTTTACATATTCTGTATCATTTTACCTAACTAGCAAAACACAATTTCTTTTTCAAACTACTGCCTTTTTCCCTTTGTAAAACAAATGTTACAGTAACACATTACAGACAACAAAATCTTTGTAAAGTGTTGTGAATTTTTTTCTTAGAGACCAGGAGACGTTTTAGATATCTTGAAGCAGAAGTTTCTCTTTATTCAGATACTCGCTGCTTGGCACGGCAGTCATCAAAAGTCTAACTAAGGCAGTGATACATTGTAGTTTATATACATTTAGGGGGGCAGTGCTTAGATCTGGAGACAAAGCACCTGGGTGACAACCCCAAACAAAGCATGCAAATGAAGTATTCAGGTATAGCAGCCTTCACCATTTACACCAGTCCTAATCCAATCATCATAACTACTCGAAGACTGGGCAGCGGTACCAAGAGCCATTACAAACAGAAGGTGAACATCTCTGTAATCTGGCTCATTTGACTTACAATAGGAGAACAGGAACTGGCAGGAACCTCTTGATACAAACTTTGCTTGAGAGTATCATTTGTCTGATGTCATCATATTTACCTTAAATGCTAAATACAATGTACTGCACCTTAGGTTTTCACGTGATGCTATGTCAGAACATAAGATAAGAATATTTTAAACAGATTCTTACATTTGTAATCCTACAAAAGGTACCAATATTTTTTATGCATTTCTTTTATGTATACAACATCCAGATTTATGACGTTCGCCTCTGTTAACCTCTTATGCTAATAACATATTTAGTTAAAGACTTGTTACAGTACTAATGCTGTTACTACATTAGTACAATTGTTACACTATATAACGATGTCCACATTTCTGAGGTTAAGCTTTGTTAACCTGTTATTATCCTTTTATTATAAATACTGTACATAAAAATTTATGCTTCACATTACACAATGAACCAGTTTTGGTACAACATATCTGACACAATTTACATTACTTCTCATTTGTATTATTCTCCTATTCTTATATAAAAAAAAACAATTGAAAAAACTGTTCAATGTTATCTGACTGTTATAACTAAACAACTTGAAGCTACTTTATATATTAAACTGTTAATACTTATAAATACCAAAACTGTGTGCTTCAGCTTCTTTCAACTCATAACCCATTATTCTATACCTAAAATTGTACATAATCAACAAAATTCACAATTACTGAATCCAAATGTCTCTAACTATGCACTGGTTAGTCCAAACAACCTGAAAACTTGTATGCAGTGTCATTGTCCAAGGTCCCATGATAGTGTATGAGGACATTGACATATCTCAAAAAAACTATGAAAACTGAGTACCTACTATGAAAGGTTAACAGAGGCCAATCAAAACCAAACTCAATAGGGGTCATTAGCATGATGCCTTAAAGAAGCCTCACAAGTATTAAGTGAGCACCATCTAGTGGTGAAATCAAATTTTCAAATTCTTATAACTTTAGGTGTTGACAACTTATTTTCATGGGACACACCTCCTTAGACTCCTGAATCCTTACCGAATCCAACAATACCAAAGATACCAGGTTTCACCTTATAGTTTGTGCAATGTTACGATTTAGGTCTTAACCCTTGTATGGTCTTCATATTTTTATCATAGAGCCAGTGACTCACTGGACCTGCTGCATTTTTGAGGTTTTAAACACAATCAAACAATTTTATGTAAAAATACTCAGCAGATGTTTACTTCATAAACACATGCCGAAGCCGTGATCTATTCCGGTTGCCGTGCCACAGACGTGTGCAGTGTGTGCTAAGACTTATTCGTCATACAGTGTAGATAGCTTCACTTATAACGCAAGTGTTTTTTAAAATGCATAAACTTGCACTAGAATAGGCTAGGCTAATCACTGATTATGTTCTTTGATAATGTTAATTTTATGCTACTTTTAGAGCCTTATGCTGGAGCTGGTTTTGGGCAATGAAACTTAAGTATGTAAAATAATTAAATAAATTAGCACTATAAGATCACGTATCTGCGATCTTGCATGCTGATGATAAGACCCTGTACTGTACACTACTGTAGCGTATTATTTACTCCCCCTCTATGCATCCTAGGTGTACATGACTTCCTTCTTACAGATGAATGCAATCGGAGTTATATTAAAAGTTATCCTGGCACTCCCAAGGTTTAGAACAGCGTAGACGGGTCAGTCAATGGGACATAAGTCAAAAACAAGTCAATAAAGTGCATCCATCCATAATAAAAAGTGCCTCACATGGCTCTGGAGGGTTCAATAAAGGCCTCCTGTAGCGAATCAATGTGTTTTTGTAAGAAAAATATCCATATTTAAAATGTGAGAATCACTTTTATCTAGCTTGCGCTAACTGCTTTGGCTAGGGGCGTAGCAGGACAGAAACACCGTCTAAGCTGTTCGCCAATCACAACGCAGTGGAACAGCTAGCCAATCACAGAATATTTAGTTTTTCAGATGGCGGGCCTTCATCAAACCCAGAACTAATCAAGCCATTTATGCCAGGCTGGGGAGAAAGGTATTGTAATGTAAATTATGTGGAAAATTTTTCGAACCACCAAGCATGAGAGCATGTTCTAGTACACCCCCAAAACAAAATCAAGACTTTGTAAAAGAGCATAATAGGACCTCTTTAATGTCATGAAGAGACTCTATAACATCTCACTGTTACTGATTTATCATGCAGCTCAAAGTTTTATGGGTAGAATCAGTCTATTCTCATTCATCAACACAGTTTCACTGATGATCCAGAATAATAAACCATAAACCCAGGATAGAGCAGCTGAGTGAATGTGGTCTGGACTGTGTGGATGAGGCTCATTGTGTCAGAGACGCTGTAGAAGGACAAAGTTCCTGCACTCTCATCCACATACACTCCTACTCTACCATTATCATCATACACTCCTATATTTAGATCAGTCTGTATGTCATTGTGATAGAATGAGTAACTATCAGGAGAGCAAATCAAACTCCAGGACTGATCATTAAATCCAAACTCACACTCAATACCTCCCTTCCTGCTGATGCTCTTATATGACACTGATATATACACACCAGTATCTCCACTCCACTCAGTCTCCCAGTAACAGCGTCCACACACACTCTCTTTACATAACACCTGACGATAAACATCAAATCTGTCTGGATGATCAGGATAAGACTGTTTCTCTTCCACACGTGTCACCTTTCTGTTCTCCTCAGACAAAATGAGAAGAGTGTTTGCTGTGTTTGGATCCAGTGTGAGAAAACAGGCATCTGAACACAAGAACAGAAACATTTATAACACAACAACAATCACTACAGCTGTGTGTAAGTGTGTGTGTGTGCACTTGTACAGTTATCTTTGTGAGGGACAGTTTGAGTTTTAGACTATCGGAATGAGGACAGTTTTGTAAAGTGAGGACATTTTGGCCAGTCCTCACTTTCTGAGAACACTTTAAAGGCCTCTTTGAGGGTCAAAGCTGGATTTTAGGGATCAGGTTATAACGGGGTAAAGGTTAGGTTTAGGGTAAGAGTTTGAGTGAGGCACTTAGTTCTGATGGGTAGATTAGCTAGAAATTGCATTGTGTCAATGTATGTCCTCACAAAGACAGCTATACAGAGTTTTGTGTGTGTGTGTGTGTGTGTGTTTGTAGACGTACATTTCTTCAGTCCTGCTGTAATCCTGGATTCTCCTCCATGATCCACACTAAAACACACACACACACACACACACACGTCTGGTTTATTATTCTTGTGGGGACTCTCCATAGGTGCAATGGTTTTTATACTCTCCACACTGTATTTTCTATCTCCTTACCCTAACCCTACCCCTAAACCTAACCCTTACAGAAAACTTTCTGCATTTTTACTTTCTCAAAAAAACTCATTCTGTATGATTTATAAGCTTTTGTACCCATGGGGACCTCAAGCCAGTCCCCACAATGTCAAAAATTTCAGGTTTTACTATCCTTGTGGGGACATTTGGTCCCCACAATGTAGCAAAAACAAGTACACACACACACACACATCCAGTCAGTCAACTAACTGTTGCTATGCAGTTTCCAAGGTAGTCAGGGTGGTTGCAGTGATGTTGAAAACATATTCTGGGTGGTTTATATGCAGTTGCTAAGGTGCTTGGGGTAGTAGCTAGGGTGTTGCTATATGGTTGCTATGGTACTTGGGTGGTGGCTAGGCTGATGCTACCTGGGATTGTTGTATGTAAATTTATAACTATACTTTGTCTTATATCATCTTTCCATCAAATTACAAAAAACTAGTTAACATTAATGTGAGGGAGTTTCTAATGCAGCGTCTATGGGTGGTACGGTAAATTTGACTTTTTTCTTTCTTCTGACTGCTGTTATCAGTCGCTCTTTATTTTTTCCTTTTTTTGAAAGTCGTGAAAACACTATCATGGAGTTTTTATTTTACTATTTGAGCAAATAGGAATGCAAAAAATATATTTGTGGTACTCTCCTATTCACTGCTCTTGAAGTTAACCCAACTATGACGACTTCCGCTGCTTTAAAACACGTAAATGTGAAAAAGGTCTTTGCAAACAGCTTGATTGACAGCTGATCTGACCAGTCATAATGCAGAAAAAAATGGGTTTTTGCAAAGGGTCAGTTGAGTTAATATATTAATAACATTATCTTTACATTGCTGGTAGGTTATCATTGCACAAATCAACACACTCTTTACCTTAAAAAAATAAAATAAAAATGAGAAATAGTTGATAGTTGTAAACTAAAGCCCTGTCTTTACTGCAGTTCACACACATGGATCATACACACAGAGTTTGTACCATGCTATCATTGTTATTTGAATCAATTAAAGCCAGTCTCTCTATTTCTCTCTCTCTCTGTTAGAGCCATAATGGAATTTTTTGCAAATAGGAGAATATTGAAGTACTGTTACAATTATTATTTACTG
Source organism: Labeo rohita (assembly GCF_022985175.1). Taxonomy (NCBI): domain Eukaryota; kingdom Metazoa; phylum Chordata; class Actinopteri; order Cypriniformes; family Cyprinidae; genus Labeo; species Labeo rohita. Next base: position 19,717,203 of record NC_066872.1, read on the forward strand.
CATTTGTATTTTTCATAATCATTAAGAATGTTTATACTGTTATATATATGTTTTATTATGTATTTGCTAACTGATGACTGATTACAACATCATATCTGAGTTAGTGGTGTAGCAAGCAAGAGACAGAGTGATACAGTTTTTGACCGTCATTCCTTTCCCTTTTAAATGCTGTTCTTGTATGTAAACGATAAGTTCACTTCCAGAATAAACATTTCCATATAATTTACTCACCCCCATGTCATCCAAAATCAGATCAGTTCATTTTTTCTTTCTTTAGTCAAAAAATAAATTAACATTCCAGGATTTTTCTCCATATAATGGTCCTCAAAGGATTAAAGGTTAAAAAATGCAGTTTCAGTGGAGCTTCAAAAGGCTTTAAACAACCCCAGCCAAGGAATAAGAGTCTTATCTAGCAAAACAATCTGTCATTTTCTGAAGAAAATTAAAAAATGTATGTACTTTTTAACCTCAAATGCTCATCTTGTCTAGCTCTGCAATGTGCATGCGTACTCTCTTCACTCCGGTTCAAGACAGTTAGGGTAGACTGAAAAACTCCTATATAATTTTCTCCTCGTCGGTACTTCTGCAGCGATGTAGGATGATTTTGATGTTGCAAGCTTTATTTAACATCACAACTGACAAACATATGGAATACTCGGGTCAGATATGCAAATGATTATATTTAGACATCACTTAAGGGAAATAACCTGATTTATTAATAAAGTCATGTAAACGCAGTTTACTTGCATTGAAAGGTTACTGGTGTGCATGTAAACGGGGAAACCTGGTTATTTTAATAAGCTGATGTTAGTGAGTTATCAGCTTACTGGTGTGCATTTAAATGTGCTCATAGAAGGGAAGCTTGAATGAGTCTAATGGGCTTCAGTGTGTTTAGATTTGAATGTTTGTCAGTTTAAATAGTCTTGGCTTATTTTGACATTCTGTCAATGGCCACGTTCACACTGTCAGTTTTTGGCATTTTCCGAGAATGCGGTTGTGAGTCCTGAAAATTTACAGGTGTTGAATAAAGGCCTCCTGTAGCTAATCGATGCATTTCAGTTATAAACATTATAAACACTTTTCTCTAGCTTACGCTAACTGTTGTATGCGCTAGCCATTCCAGTCGGATGACGAAGGTCGAATGCATAGTGTATGCGCAGATGAGAATATGATAGTCTCGTGAGAACCAACATTTCTTTACAGAAGCAAAGAAAGCAAAGTTTCCTAAGTTACAAAGTTAAACTAGCGCGTTTTTGTTTTAAAATGCATAACTTTTTTCTACAGTTACTTTAACTGTTAAATTGTAAAGTAAAAAAAAGAAATTACAGTATTTTTACAATCCAAGGAATAACAGTAAATTTTTATTAGGTTACGTTTCTTAAAACATCCTTGATTACCTTTTCCTGCACTTCACAAGAGCTTAAAGAAACAACAGAGTGAGATGAGTGTTTGAGTTGAGTCTCAAACCTGACCACGAAATCAACAGCTGCATCAAATGCAGGTAAATGTTGAATATAGGCGCTGAATTTCACAGTTTGACTCAGACAGAATCAGAGAAATACTGCAAGTCCAGTCATTTAGAGTAGGGCAAGACAAGGGTAAGGTAAGATGATTTTCTCTTGACCATAAATAACACAAAATCACAAAATTAGCACTGAAGACCCAGAGTGGCATGTTGTCACTATAGTTATTATTTTTCAATTTAATACTTATTGTAATTACTGGGTTATTATCTAAAATTTCCATCAATTAGATTTCAGACACCTTCACTTTCATTACAATCTATTGGCTAATGGAGCAAAATCATTAAATTAGGCATGTGTGTTTCCCTTGTTGCTTATACATGTATTATAACTGCTTGTTTTTTTTTTTTTAGGTTTTGCTTTTGAATATATATTTACTAATGTTACAAAAAATGACTACAAACACAGAGAAAGCATTTTGTTACCTATAATCTGTTTTAAATTTCAAAATTGAACAAAATGTTACAAACAGGAATGCTTAATCCAGGGGTAGTCAAGTTTGGTCCTAGAGAGCCGCTCTTTCTAGAACCTAACTTGGAGGAGTATGTGGAGTGAAAGCATTTATAAACTGAGTAAAATTACATTTGTTAAAAAATAAAATAAAAACAGTTACAAAATTACATTTAGTTGCCTTTGTGTCCACCCCAAACAAACAGCGCAATTTACTATAATAGTGACTCCAACATGTAGCTTGTAAAAAAAAAAAAAATACTGCTTGACATACTTGAGCTTGTCCAGAGAGCAGTTTGGATCCTCCAGTTTTTCAGAAAGCAGCTTGACTCCTGAATCTCCTGGGTGATTGTAGCTCAGATCCAGCTCTCTCAGGTGTGAGGGGAAGAAAAATTCATCTGCACTGTATTTTATCTACACTACATACTTGCTGTGATTACATCTTAGAGGAAACAAAAAAATGTTAGAAAGCTAAATCCATGCTTGACAAGCTCCTCTCATCATCTCCTCAGCCTCTTCCATTGTGACTGATGGTGTTGTTCTCGGCCGGGTTGATCTTAGCGCTTAGCCAAGCTTTAAGTGCTACTTAGGTGTCGCTATCTGTCAAGTGCTAAAATGTCATTTGGCTTGTAATTGTAGTACACGTTTGTTTATTGAAATATTAATTTAATGCTGCATTTCAGACAGCTCAGATAATATAATATAATATAATATAGGGGTGTGACGAGATCTCGTAGCACGAGATCTGATGTGTCTCGCGAGACCAGTCGGATCTTGCGAGATCTCGTGACGAAATCCTTGTAAAACATTTTGCAGTGTTTACATTAGAGTTGCACAATAAATCCTTAAAATATGAGATCTTGATTCAAACACCCACGCGACCCACGTGTCTATTAGGACTGTTTCACATCGCGGGTGTCAGTAGAGCGTGAGAAGCACGTTTTGTTGCTGCCCATGTTAATGAATCAGAGGGTCGGGGTAAATGTGAATGCAGAAAAAGCAACACAGTCTTTTCAACCACATTATAATCATTATTTCTGTGTTACAGATATTTAAATAACAGAAGTACTGGGATAAAAGTTTACAGTTTGGGTATAAACACTTATTGTGTACAGTAGCGATCAAAACGAAACTATCTTGTATGTATAGTAACATACTTATCCTCTTCCGCCAGGAGGTGGCGACAACTGCCCGTTTAAAAAAAAGTATGTCATTGAATCATTCATTCAGGAGATTTCAATAGTCAAACAAATCTTAATGAAGTGAGACACTGACTCCTTCATTGAATGTTTTTTTTTTTTTATTTTGTTTAAATGAATGTTTTTTAAAAACTTAAGCAATGAACAGTTTGTCAGAACCACTAGTAAATTACGTTATTTTGTATAGTTTTCTAATCTTTTTTTTCTCCAGAATCGTGAGAGAATCATGGTCTCCAATTTATTAAAAACAACTAGGATTCTCAATTTATCCAGAATCGTGAAGCTCTTGTTTAAATGTTGTTTATTACTGCCTATAATTCATTAAAATGGAAGTTTAATTTCATAAAGTTCAAAATGCACCTACATTTTTTTGCATTTTGTCTTTTTCAGTTGAATAAAATATTCAATTCCCTATATATTGAATCGAGGATTTCTTAAAAGTTTAAAAATCTCGTCTCGTCTCGTTCTCGTGAACCCAGTCTCGTGTCTCGTCTCATCTCGTGGGATAAGTGTCTCGTCACACCCCTAATATAATATAATATAATAGTTAAAAGTAATAAAGCTTACTACATATAATAATATATATTATGTTATTTCCAGGTCCAATGCTGGTTTTTGTGCATGTCAGAAAGTCATTGACAGATCTTTTTGTTTGTTTGTTTGTTTTTAGTTTATTAAAAAAAATGGTGCTTCAGCGGTTCTTCAGCGGTTCTTTGGTGTGATTGTGGTGCTATATAGCACCGTTAGTGTATAAAGAACCGGTCAAGCCCCTGTCTGGTTCTTCAGCGGTTCTTCAGTGGTTCTTTGGGGTCGTTAAGGTGCTATATAGCACCACTGCCATACAAAGAACCTGTTAAGCCTCTGAATTTGACAAAGGTGCCATATAGCACCTTTTAAAATAGGTGCTATATAGCACTAAAAGTGGTTCCCCTATGATTACGAGCCAAAGAACCACTTTTAGTGCTATATAGCACCATTTGTTTTTAGAGTGTATATATATATATATATATATAGCTCTTTTTCAGCAGGGTTGTCACACAATTCTGAGAAAAGAAGTTACTAGTAAAAATGCTAGCAAAAATGCTCTGTCATTAAATGTTTTAATATACTAGTAAAAGCGTAATTAAAGAGCTCTGTAATTGCATTTTTACCAGTAATCATTGAATTAGAGTCCTCTCCAATTATAATTCTAACTACTAACAATTGAATTGTAGAGCTCACAATTAGTCAACATTCTTAACAATGCATGCTTGATATAGTGCGCTTAAATCCGCACATGCATGCTTGGACAAGACACCCTTAAACCGTGTTTAGCTACATTTGTAGCCAAGTTACTGATTTTATGTTTTGCATTTTAAAAACATGCTTTGTGTTACAGTCACACTACTTCATGAACATTAAATATCTATTGTCAGTATTTATTCTCCTGTTTAAGGTACAAAATTTACTTAAGCCAGAAATTTACTTTTTGGCACACTTTTTTCTCTATGTAGTGTTGTTATGGAAACTAGAAAATGCCGTAAATTTGGTTATGCCAGCATGTGTGGAAATACTTAAACCACGTGTGTTACAATTAACCCTGCGTTAGTTTGTGCCCCGTGCTCCCCTATGCATTATCTTCTAATATTTCAATGGACTGGAGTCAGTAATTCCGCTTAATGTAAAATGTAATTTTGTGGCAAAACATGGAAATAATTTGTCATTTTTATCCTATTCTTTACAATACTTATTTGTTCAGTCAGTGTGGTTGTGGGTGTTGGTCTTGCTGTTGTAGGCTGTAAGGACCTTTAAAATAACTGAAATAATTTGGCGAATTGATAAAGGTGTAATGCAATCAAGACCTGTCTGGAGCTATTTTAGCCGTGCATTTCCCTGAAAAAGTTGCACACCTTAGAACATATACCAGCCAATCAGATTCCAGCATTCAACAGTCCCGTAGTATAACTAAACTTAACAACTACCTTACTATTAATAAGCACTAATTGGGAGTTTATAGAGGCAAAAGGCATAGTTTGTTAATAGTGAGAACTGGATCTTAAAATAAAGTGTGCCCCATGTTTTGTTGCATTGAGCAGTTTAGCCAATCACAACATACATCTGTTTATTTATTAAACATATCTGATTGGCTACTGCCTTCAAGTTACAGTCCACTCACCACTCAAAACTCTAAATTTGCTTTGAGTTCATTGATTATAATGGAAAAGGTGAGTGACAGCTTATAAACAAGTTCCATTTGCATAATCCACTAAAAATTTGGGTAAATGCTTTGTTTTTCATGCCAAGTTGATAACCGTAACAGTGGATGGATGAAAGATATAATTAGTCAAAATAGACTAATATATTAATAAAAATATATTTGAATTTTCATATCAAAATATTTTGAAATGTGGTTGCAATTATTTGTCAAATTAATGACTTGTAAATCTTGACATTTCATCACTGTGCATTGCCATTTTTTGTCGTGTTTTGCAGAATTGCAACAGTTATTTCTTTTTGACATAATTTTATGATAAAACACGTTTAGTCATCATGACGTTTACAACTAAGCATTTCCAGGGGAAAACACTGGCTGCAGGGAAAGACTAGCAGTAGCCTAATGTTAATGTATTCTATTAACTATGTATATCATAAACCCATCTTTTTAGGCAAGTACCAGTTATGGATGTCATGTCATAATGACTAATCTCAATGCCTCAGATTGCCATTGAATTCATAAGCGCAACAGAACTGTGTGTGATTGGACAAATTGTTCAACAGTGTAAAAACGCATTAAACAAATATAACGCAACATGAGCACATAGAAATTTAATCACAGAGCTGGTAGAGGTGAGTTAATGCGACCAGTATTTACTGCACACTGAACGGCAGTGCAGTGCTAGATAGTGATAGATGTGCCTGTGCAGTGCAGAAGTTTTTCTTGAAAATGCAGCATTTTTTGCAGTTTGTTCAGTAACTGTTTCAGACCATTTCAATCTCAATATAAGCCACATCTACAGACAATTGTATAAACATGAAAACAAATGACGGAAAATGTTTTTGTCTCTTGTTCTGGCACTCCAATGAAAGCAGATACAACATTTGTTGATAAAAATTTATTTTATGGAAAACCATTTACCTCAGTATCTCCAGCTTAGAGTTAGGACTCTTCAGTCCATCAGAAAGAAGCTTCACTCCTGAATCCTTCAGATCATTGTTACTCAGATCCAGATCTTTCAGGACAGTGTTTGAGGATTGTAAAACTGATGACAAACTCCCACAAGACTTTGCAGTGAGATTACATATGGAAAATCTGAACAAGATAAACACAGTAATTGCATACAGAATTGATTTTAATAATGTAAGTTTTGAATAAATAAATAAATGTGTGTGCATATATATATATATATATATATATATATATATATATATAAGAGTTCAGATGAAAAACCAGCTAAAAGCCACCAGCTAAAATGAGATGCTAAAGTGAATGCTCCTGACACATTGTATATGTCCATCAAATACTTTTACTTCAAACTTGCTAAATTCTAGCCTCAGCCCAATCAGAAGTACCAGTGCTTACATAGAAACCTATACAAAGTAGCCAGAAAGAAATGTTAATTTTAAAGAAATACATCAGATGGATTTAGAGGCTTTTGCATCTGAACTATTCATATATATATATATATATGAAATCAAGTATTTTAAACTCAGACCTCAGTATCTCCAGCTTTGAGTTTGGACTCTTCAGTCCATCAGAAAGAAGTTTCACTCCAGGATCCTGAAGGTCATTGTTACTCATATCCAGCTCTCTCAGGACAGAGTTTGAGGACTGTAAAGCTGAAGATAAACTTTCACAGGAATGAGCAGTGAGATGACACCCACACAGCCTGTGAAGAGAACAAAACAAACAGCCATATTAATGTGAATGTATCAGATAGGTTATGTAGTTTGTAATCTATAGTGCATGTTTGTACTGAATAATAATTTATAATTGGATTACAGTAATAAAGCACTTATATATTTCTTTAAAACTATTATAGTTCATTAGTAATTTATAAACAGTAGTTACTAATTATTAATACATAATTAGACTATATACAAGTAGTGAGTTCATCACTGTCTCTGTAATTAACGTGTTTAAATACATCACATGTAAAGAGTTACATAATGCTTTGTTGACCACTTATTAACCATAGATCTCACTTTAGGTCACAGAAAATCTAAAAAAAGTGTTTTAAACCAGCCTTTATTGGACATTAATTACATTGATATTCAGTGTTCCTTAAAATGATTACAAATACATTAAGCACACATCCACACATTGGGTTTCCATGTTTTATAGAAAGTTCCATAGAAAGTTATTTTTAAACTGTATAAAAGGTATATCCTGTCCCCTCTAAGACTAACTGTAAGCCTACCCCTAATCCTAACTGATGTATTTTAACAACATGTTCTAGTAAGTATTTGTATGTATTGACAGCATTACGCTGTTTATTTATTTATTTTTTTTAAGTTTGTGTCAAAAAGTATGTTTAACTTTGGGCATAGGCTTATTGTATTTGTACATTTTAAGAATCTCTTAATACTAATGCAATTAATAACTATAAAATTAATAATGTTTTAGACACTTAATTAATGACATTTCTCTATATACTATGACCTAATCTAAAGTGAGAACTATTTGCGGTTAGGTTGTTTACAAAGCATTATCTAACTCTTTATATATTAGCTAACTGAACAATTTTTTAATTATTATTACAGTGACAATGAACGAAGAACTCACTGTTTGTATATAGTCCATTAATGTATTAACAACAGTTTATAAACTATTGATTTCAATAGTTTGTAAATAATTTGTAAATACTTTATTACTGTATACTTACTATAAAGTGTTACCACTTTATCTATTAAAAGTAAAATTACAGTGTAAAGAAACTGTTTGAGAGAAGCAGTCAATCAGCAGAAGTGAAAAGCAGATCGTAAGTGTATTTTTTGTCTTATTAGTGTTTAGTGCAGTTGTCGTTGCTAGGAAATGCTTGTGTGTTTACTGTGTTGAGATGTGCTAAAGTTGCATTTGGTCTCATACTGTCGTAACCCTGTCAGTGTTGTGCCCTTGCTTAGCCCTTTGTTGTGATGAACAGTAAAGTGTGTTCAGCTGAATTCAATTTCCATTTTGTAAAACGGGTATAAAAAAAGGTTAGTATACCGTGGCAGTGGTCATGGCAGCCCTTGTGTGAAGACCAAAGAGTGTAAAGACCATTGACTCTACCGTACAACTCCACCGGACAGGGACACCGGCAAGGGACATAAGTATCACTTCTGATTCATCCTCTTTTCCACACCTTGCTTCACTTCTGTTTTGGTTTGTATGAACAACTTTTACTATGCGTTTCCATATCCCTATTATTACTACCACTCGCAAACCACACATCACACATTGTAGGCAGCGCTAACATTAAACTTTCAGAGACCTGGATCCAACCATAGGACACTGCTACAGCTGCAGCACTCTACAATAATTTCTCATTTTCCCACACTCTCCGTCTGATTGGAAGAGGTGGAGGTACTGGTCTGCTTATCTCTAATAACTGGAATTTTATTCCTTTACCTTCTCTGGGTATTAAAAGCTCATTTGAATCACATTCAGTCACTATTACCCACCCTTTTAAAATCCATTTTGTAGTTGCTTATCAACCCCCAGGACCACAAGGTAACTTCTTGGATGAATTAGGTGTCCTTCTCTCAACCTTTCCTGAGGATGGTACTCCCTTTGTTATGCTTGGAAACGTTAACATCCACCTAGATAAATCTCAGGCTGCAGACTTCCACACTCTGCTTGCCTCTTTTGATCTTAAGAGAGTGTTAACTACAGCTACTCGCAAATCAGGCAACCAACTGGACCTTATTTACACACAAGACTGCTCCAATGGTCATGTGCTGGTTACTCCACTGCACACCTTGGATCACTTCCTCCTCACTCCTAACCTCAACATGGTTTCTGATACAACACATTCCCCTTCACATGCCATCTTTTGACGTAACCTACACTCACTCTCACCCTCTATCTGGTATGGTTTCATCTTCACTTCCTCCATCTAAACAGTTCTCATCTCTTGATGCTAACAGTGCTACTGATACTTTCTGCTCCACTCTTACATCTTCCCCTTGTCTTCCAGGCCAACCCGTACCACCCCATCTGATGTTCTCCGCAAACATTGTTCTAAGCTCAGGGCTGCTGAAAGGGTATGGCACAAATCAAAAAAACCTACTGACCTTAATGTATATCAGTCACTTCTCTCTTCCTCTGCTAATGTCTCCACTGCTAAAGGACACACTATTATAATAAAATTAACAATTTGTCTACAACTCTCGCATGCTCTTTAAAACATTTTCCTCCCTCCTTTGTCCTCCTCCCCCTCCTTTATCAACTCTAACAGCTAATGACTTGTTTTTTATTAATTAAATTAAAACCAGTGCACAATTTTCGACACCACATTCTGTCAAGCAGATCTTACAGCAAACATACACTCTTCACTCTCTGAGGCAGAAGTCTCCAACCTCATCCTTTCTAATCATTTTACTAGTTGTCCGCTTGATCCTATTCCATCTCATCTCCTTCAAGCCATTTCTCCTGCAGTTGTACTTGCACTCACTCAAAAAATGATTCTACAATACTGTTCAGTTTATTAAAAAAACATTTTCATTTAACACCATTGTGCTAGGTTTCCCTTTTAAACAACTAAATTGTTAAACTGACCTGAAACAGTTGCGCTTTGGCTCAACTATATTTTCATTTTGAAAGAACATGTTAATGTTTAATTAAGTAAGCCAAAAATAACATTTAATGCTTGTTCAATTTACTTAAGTAAATGAAGTTAATCCAACACAATTCTTTAAAAAAAACTTAATTCATTTGATTTGAGAGTTCATAAATTATTTTACATGTGTAACTTTTTTTAAAATAAGATAATAAAATTGGGGGACCTGCTAACATGAGTTAAAGTTGTTTTAATAATAAAATAAACGACCATGGATGTAACAAAGCCATCTTATGGCTAGTGCCTAACATGTTGGTTAATGCCTAAAGTTAAGTAAATCCAACAAATAATTATTTTAATGTAAAAGGATTTCTGCCTAATAATTTTTTTCCAGTTTGATGTTTTAGTTTGAGTTCAACAAACATAAAATAGTCACTTCATAAACGCATCAAATCAATTTCATTTAAACTATATTTGTTCAAATTGAGCCCAACTCATGATTTTTTTTTTTTTTTTTTTTTGAGTGCACTCACATCATTAAGACATTTCTTGCTGGATGAAGGATCATCAGCTTCAACTCAACCTTGCCAAAACAGAACTGCTTGTGGTTCCATCAAACCCATTGTTTCATCACAATTTGATCATCCAGTTAGGCACATCAACCATAACTCCTTCAAAAACAGCCAGAAACCTTGGAGTAATGATTAATGATCAGCTGACTTTCTCAGACCACACTGCTAAAACTGCCCGGTCCTACAGATTTGCTTTAATCAACATCAGGAAGATCAGGCCCTTTCTTTTGGAACATGCTTCACAACTTTGCAATGTTTGCAATGTCTGCAAGTGAATGTCGCTTTATTGTGTCATGCCAAAGTGGTGCAAAATCACTTTCACTGACTTTTAAATTAAATGTTCCCTCCTGGTGAAATGACCTATAATGACCTTATAATTCTATTCTTTAAAAAAAAAAAAAAAAAAAAAACTTGTCCCTTTTAGACTAACACTAGCTTCTCTAATCTTTTTGTATTTTATTTGTTTTCTTTTTATTTGTTATATAATTAATAAAAAACAAAAGATGCCTCTAACTGCTTATTTTTTTCTATTCTGTTTTATGTAATAAAAAAACTTACTATATGTACTGCATTAAGCTAACTGAGACTTGTTATAGTACTTGTATATAATTGTTCTTTTGTTGATTTTGATTGTTTCCATTGTCCTTATTTGTAAGACAAAAGCGTCTGCTAAATGACTAAATGTAAATGTAAGTAATTTAAGTAAATACAAATGACACAACATCTTCAAGGCCTAATAAAACAGGGTCAGGGTTAACTCCTGATGGTTAAGCTAAGTGCATTTGTGCTCAACAATGCAGCAAACTGTTCATGAATCAAACTGATCCAGTTGAACTCTCTGACTCAATGATCTGGTCACAGTCGTTGTCAAGCTATCAATGCACTGAATCTATCTTATCTAAATGAGGCAAGAGCCAAGAACAATATGATCATATGATCCCCAGAGCTGAGGATTTTACTGATGAAGTGAAAATAAAGGTATTGTAATAATTAAATTCATAAGAAAGGGAACATATTTTTAAATAAACTAAAGTTTTTGGAACCAAACTGTTGAAAGAAGTCATTAAGGAAGTTTAGATATTATTTCATTGTCATAACTGGAACACTGCATTACAAAATTCCAGGTTATCCAGGATGGTTGTAAACACTGACTATTTTCTCATCAGGTTTTTTTAAGTAGGCATTGCCTGCTTTGAGTTCTTGGAAGAAATGCCACTGGTTAATCAAACTACAATATAGACAAGAAAAATGTCTGCTAGCTATAGTTATGAAATATATTGTTTCATAACTATAGTTTATGAAACTATTCATCCACATAGTTGAACATGGTGATTCAGTGAAAGTGAAAGTCAAACCTCAGTATGTTCAGTTGAGAGTGTGGACTCTTTAGTCCATCATAAAGCAGCCTCACTCCTGAATCCAGTAGGCGATTGCTGCTCAGGTCCAACTCTGTCAGATGGGAGTTTGATGATTGTAGAGCATAAGACACAGTTTCACAGAATGTTTCATTTAAGCCACAGCTGTCAAATCTGCCAAAACAGAATGTTTAGTTAGATTATTTTCTGATGTTCAGTTTTTTTCCTGCAATAACTTACTGTACTCTTCATAATTTGAGAAAATGTTTCACATAGTAATTGGAGATTTCATTGTTTAGTGATGCAGAACAAAACAGTCAGTAAAATTACTCACAGTGCTTTTCTGCAGCATCTCACAGCTGGAATAAGTCTTGTGTAGTTTGAAAATGATGAAGTGAACCTCTTTGGGTTAAACTCATCCAGCACCTTCTCTGATATCAGCAGTACGTAGGTCAGCACTGTGCACATTGAAGGTGAGAATTCTTTTCCTGGATGTTCATCTGAACTGAGGTAACTCTGAATCTCATTTAATGAATGATCTTTGAGCTCAAGTAAGCAGTAGAATAGGTTTACTAAAGCTTCATCTGTGATACTGTGCTTGTTTTGCTCTTGTTTAATGTATTCAGTTATTTTTGTGATGCTCTCTGTGGTGTCTTCAGTGTGTGTGAACAGGCCTTTAAGCAGGTTTTGATTGGATTTCAGTGAAATGCCCATCAGAAACCGCAGGAACAGGTCCAGATGTCCTCTCTGACTCCTCCTGGCTTCATCAACAGCCTTCTGCAGTAGCTCCTGCAATGTGACATTTTGTTTTGGCTTATCAAAGAAAAACTGAAGCTCCTGCATGTTCTTGTTCAGGTAACAGAAGAATACATGAACTGCAGCAAGAAACTCTTGGACACTCAGATGTACAAAGCAGAAGACCTTTGCTCCGTGAAGTCCGTGTTCCCTTTTGAAGATCTCAGCAATCATTCCTGTGAACTCAGTGTCTTTGCTCGCATCAATACCACATGCTTTCAGATCTTCCTTATAGAACACAATGTTTTCTTTCTTCAGTTGTTCAAATGCTAACTTGGCTAACTTCAAAATCGTCTTTCTATTTAACTGTAAGTGCTCTCTATATTCTCTTTCTTCTTGTTCATCGTACTTCTGGTTCTTCATGTTCATCTGTATAAGCAGGAAGTGAATGTACATTTCAGTGAGTGTTGTGCTGATGTTCTCTTCATTGCTCTCAATTAGAATATCTTGAAGTACTGTGGCCGTGATCCAGCAGAACACAGGAATGTGGCACATGATATAAAGACTACGAGACGTCTTTATGTGTGAGATGATTCTGGAGGCCAGACTCTCATCTGTGATTCTATTTCTGAAGTACTCCTCCTTCTGTTGGTCAGTGAATCCTCGCACTTCTGTGAACAAACCTACAAACCGCGGAGGGATCTGATTGGCTGCTGCTGGTCGTGAGGTCACCCAGACGAGAGCTGACGGAAGCAGATTTCCTTTGACCAGACTTGTAAACAGCACATCTACAGATGCTCTTTCCTCAACAGTGTTCAATGTTTCACTTTTAAAATTCAATGGAAGTTGACTCTCATCAAGTCCATCAAATATAAATGCTAGCTTACATTCCTTATATAACTTTGATTTCTCCAAGTCCTTCAATTCAGGGTAGAATTTCAGCATAAACTCATGGAGATTGACCTTTCTGTCTTTAATGACATTGATCTCTCTGAATGGAAGCAGGAACACACAATTTATATCCTGATTGGTGTTTCCTTCTGCCCAGTCCAGGATGAACTTGTGCACAGATACAGTTTTTCCAATGCCAGCAATGCCCTTGGTCAGCACAATCTTCTCCTCATTGTTTTTCTTCAGTTCAGTAAATAAGTCGTTGCATTTGATTGATTTATCATGTGTGTTTTTGTTCTTGAAAATATCATCAATCTTCACAATCTCGTGTTCGTGATTGACATCTTTCATATCTCCCTCTGTGATGAACAGTTCTGTGTAAACATCTCTGAGATCTGTGTCATTTTCTTTGTTGCCCTCAAAAATACATTTTGCCTTTCTCTTCATGTTGTTTTTGTGAGTTTTCAAGAAGTTTTGCAGCTCTATAATTAAAAACAAACAAGAGAACAAAAAAACAAAAAACAAACTAAATTGACACATATTTTTTCATATTAGCATGATTATCATTATTAGTAATTGATTCAGACAGATTAAATTCATAATGCTCAGGTTTCAATTTTAAAATTTCTGAATATGTTTATGTTCAGATCACTTATTTGTCTTGATTGAGATCATCTTTAGGCCTTGCTGGCCAATGTTACTAAAAATTAATTTTTATTTATCCCATCAAACAGAATGTGAGGCTGTATTTACAACATGTTTTAACCTGCTTAAATAAACCTTTGCATGTGTGATTGTAATCATGTCTTGATGATACTATATCAATCTGGTGACAGTTCCTTTTACTGGTTAACTTTAATAAACAGTTTAATCACCTTATAAGATGCTTAATTAAGGCTTTTAGATAATTGTAAACTGGGTATCTCTGGAGACACGCTGTTCTATTTTATATATCTGTATAAATCTGCTGCTAATGTGTCTGACCCAACAGATGGTCAGGGACAGGGATTGATATTTACTTCAGAAATGTTGTGAATTACCTCCAACAGGGACAGATGTCCTCATATTGCCCTCAGCCTGAGCTGTGAGAGAGAGAAAGAAAGAAACATTTATCTCTCAAACACATCAGCAGAGCAAAAAGGAAAAGAGGTTTAAGTGAAACCTTCACTCTGGTAAATATTTAATCACATTACAGTCACAGTAAATTAAATGTTACCTTGCTTGTGTTCATTCTCCAACTGTTCAGCCAGATCATTTTGGTTCATCTTTCTCAGGATGTCCACCATGACCTTCACAGCTTCTTCTAGTCCAAAACACACCACCATCTTATCTACTGTGTCAAATATATCTGCCTTCTCCATTTCAGACTTTGATATATGCTTATGATATGTATTCATTAAGCGCCAATGAAACTCCTTCAGTTCAGCTTCTACCAGTTCCTTCAGTGAGTTCACGAGCAGCTCTTTAATGGACATCATCATCCTTCACCAACTCATGGCTGCAGGTCAAGAAAAAGAAAAGATCTGAAGTTCATCCACTCTTCACATTTGGACCTAAGTGCTCAATAGTATGTGACACTTTAAAATCTATATCTCACTAACTCATGCAATAGTACAGTGTTATTTACTAACCATGGATAATAGGGGTGTAATGGTACACAAACATGGTTAGGTACGTAACTCGGCTTTGACGTCACAGTTTGTTATGATTTCGGTACAGCAGGGGCAAAAACGGAAAAAAAAAAAAAAATTAAAACAGCGGTTTACTGAACAAGTTGCTCTTTCTTTAAATAAATTCAGTTATAATAAAAATGTTCTTAATGATAAAAATCTACCTCAGCTTATGCCTTAAAACTATCCACTTTTTTCTTCCCCTAAGAGTGGGCACAGCCATTCATAATTTTTATGGGTGTGGCTTCCGGTCTCATACGCGTCCAGCTGTTTCAGCTGTACAAAACAGCTCGTTTTGCTGCTTGAGATTGCAAATTGATGGGTCTTACCATATTATTTTAATGTATTATCTTGATTATGTGTACACTGGTTTGTAGAGCAAACAGTTTTACCATTTACTGCACGCTGTTATTCTCCTTGTTATTTCCCAGTAGCGGAAAATGAACTGGAAATCTCACCCATGGGCTTACTTCCACATTGAGGGAAAATGGTGGATAGACATTACTATAAGGTTACAATTAACAAAAGAGTCAAAACTTAAATTGAACAGTAATTTATTTTTAAATATAATTAACACTAAACTTAAAAAAATATGCAAATATGTAAATTGCACATAATGCATTTTGTATATTAACTTATAAATTATAACATTTCTATTTGTTGTTTAAAAATATTCAGTTAAGCAGTAGCTGTTATAACTTGTTTCATAACAGACTAGTTTAAACATACAATAAATAAAGAGGTCACTAATAGGTAAAGTAAAATATAAAGAGAATATTATAGGACATAAAAGTGATATATTCTCATTACACTAATTAAGAAAGGTAATGCATGAATAATAACTATGACCAAAATATATTTATTACATTTCATATTACTTACAGTGTAAAGCACAACCTATGGGGTAAGAACAGTAGGCTACTTTAAAATCATCATTAAATCAGTTATATAAACGTTTGAAAACATGAATACAGAACATTCAGAGTGAAACATGATCTTGTAATCCCTATATCCCTAACAATGGTACATTGCTAACACATATGTAGTCCATATTTAATCATGTTTCTTGAATGTGTCATGATTAAGTTAGTATTTTATGTTGACTTACATTAATAAGGAAGTGCCTTTGTGCTCCACACCAGAAGACTTGCTTTGATCAAAATGTTCGGCTACTAGACAAGTTTTCAAAGTGTTGTTGGTTTCCTATTATGTACATGTAAATTCCAACATCAGCAAATAATAAAAACAGTTTGATGATCAGTTTTTCAAAAAAAAAAAAAAATCTAACAGTCAAGTGGAAACACTGCATTTAAAACAATCTGCTTTTACTTCTGTTTTGTCAGCAAGGTTGCCAAATCTCTCTGGAAAAACACCTCATGATCAGCATAGTTTTTACACAGTTTGATTGTGACAGTGACTATAGACCGTTTTATTACATTTCTGGTAACACTTTATAATAATGATCAAGTAATTCAAAAGTGTCTTGTTAACAATTAATTAACCATTTAAACATTAATATACATTTGTAGATTATTAATAAGTGTAATGTTAACATGCCACAAGTGTGTTTTAAGTCAAAAATGTTTTGTAAGTCATGAAATAACCATATCATTGGTAAATAATTTATAATTATTTGATATACTATAAAATCACTTATTTTCACAAATTTGTTCTTTGCTCTATTATTTTTAATGAAGCTTTGAGATGTTAAAATTGATTAAAAATGATTTTGAAAAAAAAAAAATGATTATGATTGTATGAATAAAAAACAACACATCCGATCTGCACTACAGACCTTATTGAGATTGTGGCCCAAAAAACTGTTTTCATAATTGACATTTTTGAACAGCTAATGAGCAGCTCCATGCACTCACAAAATGAGAAACATTTGCTTAAGGTGAGACACCATGAGGTGATGAAGGCATAATCAGAATCTCCAAACTTTTATGAAATGTGTGAAAACATGCAAGTCCATCCTTCTTAGTATAGAAGTGAGGTTGAGCAGCTGGATGTCTGGTGCAGTCACAACAACCTGGAGCTGAACACAATCAAAACAGTAGGGATGATAGTGGCCTTCAGGAACCAATTTATATGTATGTCTGCACTATGTCTGCACTTTATGCACTGGAGGCTCCTGACACCATGACAAATTCCTTGTGTGTGTAAACACATTTAGCAATAAAGCTCTTTCTGATTCTGTTACTAAAAGACAGACAGCAATGATCATCCCTATTTATCATTGAAATGACTACATATTTAATGATACACAAAGTGAAAATATTGATGGGGAATGAAGAAACTGTAAATCTGGACACAGTTTTCACTTGCAGTACAAGTGTATTAGTAATTAAGTTGCAGTATTACTGTAGTTTATTTACTGCTTGTCTGTAACTTTGAGTGTCTGTCTGACACTGACATCTAGTGGACATTTTATTATCTGTGACTTTACAGACTTGCAGACAAACCTAGTTCTTTAGTCATATCAAAACACTACTCATGTTCGTGGATAAAATTTACCTGCATGGTGGTTTTAGATATACAGCGACCCCTGGTGGTTCTAGTGTTAAATACACATAAGTACTAGCAAAACAATACAATTTGAGTTTGTAAAATACACACAGATGTCTATGGAAGCAGCAATAACAATCTATTCAAATATAATTTGCCAATGTTTGATTCATATCAGACACACATAGTTTAAGTAGGGTGACAACCTGTCCCGCTTTACGTTGTACCGCACAGCTTTTTCACCCCTTGTCCCGCACGTCGCATATTGAGAAAATGTCCCGCATTTTCATCAGCCTGTTGGTTTTCAATAATCATATTAAGAAAACGTCCATTCTTTTGCCTTTTTAGAAAACTTTTTGTTTATTCTTTTTGCAGCGTAGGATTTGCGGACCTCATCAAGTGATCCAGCACTACCGACGGAAATGGCCGAGCACACGCGGATATTCTCTATTCAATTTAACCAATTAAAAAAAAAACGAGGCAGCTTTCAGACGCCACTTCTTATTTTAATAGTTCATTGATATGGTTTCTATGCCGTTGTTTTAATGACAAATAAAGTGCATTATTGCAATGCGGGAGCGCATCAAAATGGCCAAGCACAAATCTCTTCTCAAGCAGGTGGATTCTCTTAACTTTCAATAAAAAAAGACGCGCTTTCTCTCGCTTGCATGTGCATGCTCAGAAACATAAATCGGCGCATATGACAATGGATGTAATCAGTATTTACATAGCATAACAGTAGAAAATGTATCTATCTCACACGTGTCCTGCATTGTTCGGCAAAATGACATCTATGTCCCGCAACAAATCTCTTGCCAGGTGGTCACCCTAAGTGTAAGTAACCATAAAGTTTACTCTATTCTTCTCCTAGTTCACCATGCAGCCACTTACTTGCATGTATTTTGGGACAAACTGATAAACTTACATGCTGTAAATCCTGCTGACAGGACTTTCTGAACGGCAGCATGAACAAACATGGCGGCACCCATCTCACGTTACAGATCATGATCAGGATCATTTATAAAGGTTTTTAAATGACAAAATACACTCACTTACATGTATTTGTGAATCGGAATATCCGATAGTTGATGACACAGTAAGCGAGTGTGTGAATATTCTGAATAAAAAAAGGAAAAACAAAATAAAAGCGATACTTCTGTCATGCAGCGCTATTGTGGCTGCAGTGTGTCACGTGACAATCATGACGCGTTGTCATGGAAACAGTAGGCCAACGTTTTAAAACATATAAAAAAAGCTCACTCTGGGGGGTCAGATAGAATATTTTAAACTCACCAGTGAAAGGGTTAAAATCACCTGTGGGGCGGAAGTTGCGCAGAATTTAATTGGGGGGGGAGAGAATTGCGCATGCGTTTCATGTGCCTGTCTGTCAATGGGAGGAAGCCACGCCCTGTTTTGGAGCACCCACCCCGTTTTGGAGTTCCTGCCCCCATTTGGAGATCTCCAGGCTGCAGTTATACCCTTCTCGTGATCACGAGCTGTGTGTGTGTGGATTGGGCAAAGGCTAAAAGGGCGGAATGAAAGTCTCAAAATTCTAATGAATCAAATAGAATCGACTCAGAAGAGATGTGAATGAATGCACGCATGTCGTTTGATCCACGAATGCACATTTTAATCACTACATGCACAAATTCTGATACTTTGATACAAACTTTAACATTTGTATTCGCAAATATGTCACAAACATATTTGAGTAAAATGCTGCACATTAGTGTATGTCTTAACTATGCAGACACTGGTTGAAAATCATTTGTTTCAGTGTAGGGATGCACATTTGCAGATTTTTCAAATCGTGTACACGTTAATGAATTGCACTGGGTCTTGTTAGTTGTTAGTTTTGTGTGTGGGCGTCGTGAAAAGCTGTAAACTGTGAAAACGAAGTCTCAAAATCCAAATGAACCGAACAGGATTGACTCGAGCAAGACCTCAATAAATGCACGTGTCACCCGATCCACAAATTCACAGATTCCTTTTTGCATAAGCAATTTATGATATATTAATGCAGAACAGAACATTTTTATTTGAAAACATGTTTGTATTTGTACAAATCACTGCACAATCATATAATTTCCAATTCCACAGACTCAAATTGAAAGGCATTTGTTTGTGGTTAGTAAGATACATGCATAACATTTATGCAGTAATTCTTGAATTTGTGAATTCTTTTCTTTTACTGAAGAAGAGATGCACCTGTTATTGTACACTCACGCACAGTGGTGCAGTGCAGGATATACACAGGTATACAGCGTATACCCACTTCTTTATCAGTCGGCTTTGCTTACCCACTTCTAAATCCACTATGCTTCATCCCACACCCCAGTCAGAGTGGATGCCGATTAGGGCTGTAAAAAAAAAATCGAATTTCAAATATTAATCGAATTTAAAATAAAAACCCACATTGCAACGTTGCATTTGAATTTTAGGTGTGCTTTAAGGAGGCAGCTCTATCAGTGGCACACGAGATGCGATGACGATGTGTTGTTGCATTACAATGTTTTTTTAGCCTATCCAATTGCGTTGTCCATTAAAAATATTGCGGAAAAAGAGAACATCAATGCGGAGAACATCTTGTTTACATCAAAATCAAAACTACGCCATGAATAAGTGTCTTAAAATCCTGATTGGAGTAAATCATAATAAATAATTCTACATGATAAAAAGAGGGCTTCGGTGACAAGATTGGTATTAGTGACCGATGGTTTTTAAAAACCATGGTTCGCACCAAAAAACCATGGTTACTACAGTCATGGTTTACTACAGTTTTACTGTAGTATTACTACAATATAACTGTAGTAAAACCATGGTATCAGAACCATGGTTTTTTAAAACCATTGATTGCACCAAAAAAACACGGATACTACAGTCATGGTTAACTACAGTTTTACTATAGTAAAACCATAGTTAATTTTCGTAAATTACTCAGTCCTACTTTTCCAAATGCACTTCATGGATACACTGAAAAGCAAATAAACTAAATGCATTTATGGATTCTTTATTTTTGATAATAAGAGTTTTTAATATTGAATTTCTCTATCTTTCTGTAATTCTGTTCAACACGTGAACTTAAGTAAAACTGTATTATGCAGAAATGCTGATTGTTGTAATACATATGTATGTCAAAGAGAACATAATGACACAGTGTTACATCAAGGCTGTCCGTAGATGCATGAAGCTGCTGAGTGATAGTTTCTGCCTCAAAGAGTTAAGAGCACACAATAAGAAATACTGTTTGAGTATCACAGACTCACTAATAAACAGTAAAATGAGAAACAATCATTTCACACAATGTGACAACAATATTACAGTGTGCAGCTCTTTGTGATTCACTGACAAAGACACACTTGATCATCAGTTTGATCACGACATAAAGAGGTTTAAATAAAATGATCCAAGTGACTTCAGCACAGCCTTAAAGTCTCAGAAGCTCAAAGTGACTAATGACAGATCATAAGACGACACACATATATGAAAACAACTAAAGAAAGTTGAAACAATCACCTCAAATAATATTTGTAGAACTTTCTATTTCCTCGTCTGAACCATTATGTCGAACAACAGCTTCGGTAAAACAAGTGAAACCTGCTTCCTGCTTTCTATCAGAAGAATCAAAAGAATGACTGTCAGACGTCAATGCACACACACACACATGTTGGTTTTTACGTTTTATGTGGACTTTCCATAGGCATAATGTTTTTTACTGCACAAACTGTATTTTATGTTGCCCTACACCAACCCTACCCCTAAACCAACACCTCAGAGAAAACTTTATATATTTTTAGATCTTCAAAAAACACCATTTAGTATGTTTTTTAAAGCCTTTTGAGTTACGTGTCCTCGTAAACCACTTTCACATTGTAATACCTATGTCTTACCAATGTCATTATGAATTTGTGTTCTCATAAGGCACATAAACACACACACAGATTCTGGACCAGTCTCCAGTAACAATAAGCTCTGTGGGTATTGATGGCATTGCCATTGCAAGCTGTTTGACTGATATTTTTATGCACAAATTTGTGGTTATTCCAGCATCTCCATTTTATTTGTTGGCAAGATATGGACGGACTCGGACTCAGACTTGAGTAAAATATTCAGAGTCCAGAGACAGTTGACGGAAATGTCATTGACTCGATGCATTATCACGAAAGTGATATTCAGTATTTGCATGTGTCTTGTCCAGTAGGCTGCTTGAAAGCCGACATGTGCGCACACACTCAAAGCGTGCTCACGCTCAGAACATTCCCTGCAGGTTATTTTTAGTTGTCATATCCATGTAAACTAATAAAAACTTAGATGCAGATGTTTCTGATTATTCCAGTGCTAAAATGTATAATTTTTTCATCATAAACACACTATTTTTTGCAGAATTTCATGTCTGAAATAAGCGTTTAATAAAGTGTAGACATCAAAGTGGTCAAATCGCATTATAATGATAATATAATTCCAATTTTATAGCTAAAATTAAGCCAAGGTTAAGCGTAGTCAGAAAATCATATCATAAACACTGGGTTTGTTATTATATTTCTTTTCTGCGCGCCTCTGATCTGCACACGCTTCTCCAGCACGCGCTTAATCCTGCCTTCCACAGAAAGCAAAGCACTGGCGTAATTTTTAAAAAAAACATTCGTTGATTGATCTCTTTAATGAATAATTACTTATAATTAATATAGTAAATAGTAAATATTGTGATTTCAGAGAAATTTGACACGTCTAGTTGAAGAGAACATGATGTTAACGGAGAAGTTTTTGTGTACTGACCAGAAGAGAGAAGCACATCATTGTTAATTCAGTGGTAAGAAATGGATGTAATATTAATTATTTAATCTAATTAAAGTCAAATAAATGTTATTCATTTTCAATGTCTGTAAAAATAAAATTCACATTCTTAAAATCCAATGTTTTGTTTAAGTCGTTGTTATTTGGTGCTTTAATAAACATAAAATCTGGGTTATGTTACTTCTAATCTTACATATTAATGAATAAGACAAATCTAGCATATTAAATGATAATTTAATTTCATTTAATGCTCCTTATGATGGTTAAATGTGCTCTAAATATCTGTAAGGATTAAACAACAGTTTAAAACAAGACATGGTTTGTAGTAGTGATTATTGTGGTCCACATCCGTCCGTCTTCCATGCCGCTTACTACGGGACACAGGAGTGCTGACATACAGCAGCAGTATTGGAGTGAAGAGGTTAGGAGAACGTTCTGGGAATCTTCAGAGAACTTTCAGGGAAACTTCTAGGAACATAAGTGGAATGTTCCCAGAACGTTCCCCTAACCTACAGGGAATGTTCTGGGAACCAAAATTGTTAGTTGGGTCTCTTTCACTTCTAATAGGTTCTGTTATTGCGACATACATGCTTGTCTTAGAGACTATTCATGTAAATGAAGTCAGTTTTGTCTTAAGTAAACCTGAACAGTTGAAAGAAATACTGATGCGTCAAAAGCGACAGCAGTGTAAACCTGCAACCGCCGACCGCGTCATAATAGTAATCAAACAACAACAGAAAAAGAGAAAACCACTCGCTTTTCTTGACTGAATCACTTTTTAACTTTAATAAGAATCATATTTAATGTATACAGTGATGATTTTGCAGTGTTTTATTTTAACATTTATTACTTAAATATATGTCTGTAGTCTGTAATAGCTTTTAGATAGACCTAACAAAAAAAATGAAAAAACTAAAACTTCTTGGAGTGTTTACTTGCCTTCAGTAAGCTTAAAAATGTTTTACTTACATTAGCTGATTAGTTTTTGCTGTATTAAAATTATTATTTTTTAAACATGGTGGCTGTTTCTAGCTTCAAAGAAAAATATTTTTTCTAGCATCTTTGCAGCAATAGTTTTAATGGGTCCAAAACCACCTTGGGTGTGCAATGGCACATCATCAATTTTTCTTTATATAATGTACTTACTTGGTGTAATTTATTAATTATTTATTAATTTATTCATTGATGAATAAAGTCAAGTACCGCCCTATAATTTTTCACATTCTAAAACTTGTTTCACTCTGAAATATGTCACAAGACATAGGTCAGCCATACCTTCTGTTACATGACTTTAAGTTTGCTAAGCAGAGCATGGACACTTGAGATGTTGTGAAATCAAAAACCAAAATGGCAAGATCGACTAGAGGTTTGCTTTTCTTACATTTCAATTGACATTGCGTTTTTCTAGTTGTAAAGGTTAAAAACAGGGGTGCCCAAACTCGGCCCTTGGTTTAGCTCCAACTCGCCTCAACACACCTGCCAGGGGGTTTCTAGTATGCCTAGTAAAAGCTTGATTAGCTGCTTCAGGTGTGTCTAATTGGGGCTGGAGCTAAACTCTGTAGAACACTGACCCTCCAGGACCGAGTTTGGGCACCCGTGGGTTAAAACAATGTTAAAATACTGACAAACAGTAGTGGACTCTGACTCAACTCAGACTTGAGTTCGACTCGGCCCATTTTGGACTTGGACTCGTCTCCGACTCGATTGGTTAAAGACTTAGGCTTGACTTAGGTGGACTCGAACCCAAAAATAAATATTAATATGTTAATATTTGGCCCACAGTTCATGCAGCTACATTTGCCATCATGCCTCTCCCTCGGACTTTCCCCACATCCTGTTTTTGAGCAGTGTGAAAGCCAAACTGAAACTGCTGACGTGTTAAGGCCACAGTACCAGCTGCCTTAAACCAGAATTCTGGGCAGAGCACAAATATCATGTAGGCTTCATTGATTTATAGCCTCATCAAGCTACGATAAAGCATACACATGATGTGTATTATAAACAGTACCCTATGCCCAAAGACAAAAATGAAGGCATAGCACCCATCATCTCTCTGTTGTCACAAGGTGCAATGTATACTGCTATTTTGGTAACACTTTACAGTAAGGTTCTCCTTGTAAAGGGTTTATAAAGGTGTTCATTAATGAGTAATCACTCATTTACAAATACATATTAAATCATTAATAAGCACTGTCTTGTCTTTTCATGGCTTCTCATGCATGTTGATGCTTGTCATGATGCTTGCTTATTGCATAGGATACACTGTAAATTATTTGAACAGACGTTTACAGTAAATGTCTGGCCAGTAGTTGAATTACTTTTACAGAAAGTTACTCTATGCACATTTTCATTAAATTCCTGGCAACTAGTTACATTCCATGGTACTACTGTGATTTAGCAGTATGCTCCTGTACAATTACAATGTAAACTGTAATAGTAATGCAACTCAATAGCCAATAATGTGCTGTTAATTTGCTGTAAAACTGGTTGTTAATTTAAAACTTTTAAATTAAAATTTACTATTAATTTATTGTAAAATACTGTAATTTTGACGTTTTATCTGTTAATAAGATCAATATTCAGATTTAACACTGTAAAGAAAACATTTTGATGGCAGCATTGAAATACCAGTTTAATAAAAATGTTATAAAAACATCTCTGCAACGTTGTGAAAAAATATATTTATAACTTTTAAAAAACCCGACATTTGTCGTATTAAATATGTTGGGAAAAAACGTTATCACGACCTTTTCACAACGTGAAAAAAAAAATGGGAATCTAAAACTACTGCAATAACCAACAGTAGCAGCAATTCAGCAGCATAACAGATTTACTCCGCCAAGACCAAAATACATTAACATTGTCATACATGACCATGATAAAATCTTCAGAGAATTGTCATGAAAGAAATACTGTGGGAAGAAATTCCTGTGTGTCTTCAGCTGTGACTAGAGGAAGAAGCAAACATGAAACAGTAATTCAGGAAAGACACACAAACGAGCGAGAGAGAGGAAATATACTGAACAGAAGAAGAGAAAAAGAAGCCTGCAGAAGCTGTTGTTCTCTGTCACAGTGCAAATGTTGTGTATTTATTTGTGGGAAAGAGAATATAAACAGTGAATCTCTTTCTCCAGAGCAGCACGTCTGTTTTATATGCTGGACAGTGAATGTGATCTCTGGCTCTGACACATCAATGGATAAAAAGCAGCAGGTTGTTTAGATCAGGGATTCTCAACCGGTGGGCCGCGGCCCACTAGTGGGCCTCAGTGATCCTCCAGGGGGGGCCGCGAGATAGCTTAAAATTAATTTAAATATTATCCTAAAATTGTTTAATTTCATTATTACTGTATTAAATTAAAATGATCAAAGCACGGCCTCTTGTGTTCTGTGATTGATTGCTTTGGACTCGGCGCAGCAAGCCTCATTGCACTGTTAAATACAGACTGAACGGCGGCTCAGAACTGCACGCAAACTTCATTTTAGAGACCTGCACAGGACTCATGTTTCAGTCCCGCTTCCGCAAGATACTGTCCCGCGCCCACCCGCTCCTGCAGAGATGTTATTTCATCCCACCCCCATCCGTGGTATTCATGTTTTCTCGCGCTCCTGCTTGCAAAAGCCCGCATAAAAGTAACCTATGTAGACATTTTTCACTACATCGATGAAATGTACATGAAATACATCTTGTAATTTCCACAAGATTGCTAAGGCTAAGCATCAACATTTAGAAACCACTGCTATTCTAAACAGAAAAGCAAGCAACAGATGCTGCGTGCATGCATGACAGAATATGTGAGCAAACAGCGCTCCCTTAAAGGAACCGTATGTAGGATTGTGGCCAAAACTGGTACTGCAATCACTTTCAAAATACTGTAGAATGGCGTATCCCCTCCCCCTCCCCCCTGACTCGAGGTTGCCAGCTAAGCTGCAGGATTCTGCAGGAACGTAGGCTGCTACAAGGAGCTTCCAATGGCAAGTGACGAGTCCTACACAATAAGTTTTTTTTTCTTCTGTTACTTATGTTTATGCTTCACGGGAGATGTTTTGCGAAGTAATTATGTGTTGCAAAAATTTACTAAAGGCGATTAGCCAAATATTTCGTAAAGATGTACTGTAATACCACATCTCAGTCGGAACATAGATTGTTTTCATACCGTGCTAGTGGTGCGATATAAAGCTTTTTATGAACGCATTTAGCACGGGCGACTGTGGAAAATTAGCAACGTCGGCATCTGTCTTAAAATTCTTCTCCGTTTTCAGCCGTCTCCATCTGTCAAAGGCCTCTCCTATACAAATCCTTGTTTTATTTCGGACTTTGTCACGACGTACTTCGGATTCATAACGAGGTCTTTTAGGTTTCGTAACTTTATACATGTTTTATCCAACACGTTCGTAGCTGCAGCTGTAACTAGAGCAGAGCTGGCAATCCGGATGACGAAAACTCTACTGACTTCGTGATTGGTAGATAGCTGGAGGGTGGCGCCTCAGACCAAAACACAACATCAACATCAGTTGAGGGCTGCAACTTTCACTTTTAAATGACAATATCCTGGCCGGACCACTGTTGTCAGTGATATAAGTATTTGAAATGAACATGATTTCTTAATGTCTAGTGACATGTCAGGGCCATTTTATGATTAACTGAAATAAATTTCTTACATACGGTTCCTTTAAAGCTGACATCTCAGTTCATTGCGATCTCATATAGCTCTTATAACACAATGAATATATGCACAATGAATCTTCCACAATGTTTACACTTCATGTGTTGTAATGAGAGGATTCGCGAGCATGCAACATTCAGCACTGTGCAAAAACTGATGAGTGGATTCTAACTTAAACACCTCTGATTGGCAAATGCCTTCCAGAAATCAACAGATGGCTACATTGCTCAAGCTGCAAACACCCGTTTTAAATCGAAACTGCCTATTCTTGTGCCTGTTAATCATTTTTGTTATATTAGTTGTTTTTGTTGCTTTAGTGCAATAGATGAATAACAATTTATATGTTTTTTATTTTATGTTTAGATATTTCTATTTTGCCATTCTTGCGAATCATTTTATTCCCCCGCATCCCGCCCGCACACGCACTCTGGAGGTGGGCCCAGGCGTAAAAAAGGTTGAGAACCCCTGATTTAATGCAATTAACTCTCACTCTGACTCTCTTACCAGTGCACTACTGCTGAACTAGTGAGCTAATTGAGACATTAAGCGATTTAGTTTGCATTTATTTTCCTTTCTGTTAATTATTTAATTATTTCTCATCTTAAACAGGATAAAGTGTGCAAACATACAGAAAAAACTCCTGGTGAAGCAACTGAGATCCATGTAGAACATTAATATAAAAGATGGCATTTATTAAAGAGAAGAGTGAAGACATGAAGATTGAAGAAACTTTCAGAGTCAAACATGAAGATACTGAGGAACAAACAGGTCGGTTTTTATTCTTAAAGTTGGACTATTTTGTCCTGTACATTTTCTCAATTAATTTGCCTTTGGTAGGTGTTTTTGTACGCGTTTTGCCCTCCTGCTGCGTTCTCTCCACAAAGAACAAAGAATGAATAACATGATATCTGCCTTAGATCTCTTACTGTAAGTGGTCGATCCACTACAAGATATGACAACTGTCCGTCTTGACAAAGCATCGCCTTGCACATCCTGAAAAGCGCTTGTGGTACTTGCTGTAAATGCATTTTCAAACCTCCTCAGTAAAGAACCATATTAAATCCAACTTTAATTTTTTTTTTTTTTTTTATTGTTTTGTTGTTGCTAATTGAATGCAACATCTGTGCTACGCTACAAAGCAGGAAATGCCAAAGTCAGGCAGTCTGTGACACACCCAAACCATCTCCATATAAGTGCTTTCCACACAACTAGTTTGAGAGATGCCTTTTTTTGTACATTAGGATGAAATTGTATTATAAAAATGTTTGATGAATCATGATTTGTTTGTGACAGTGTTTGTATGCTGATTTCACACACAAGTTTGCATGTACTTTTATTTATCAAATTAAACCCACTGTCTATCAAAGGAAACATAACACATGGATAAAAAGCAGAGGACCTAATACAGAGCCCTTTGGCACTCCATACTTGTTTGATGAGATCTTTTCATTTACACAAGCGATGTGTTGGCGGTCAGATATATGAAACATAAACCATGCTACTTCTTGTCCACAAATGCATCTTGTCCAAAACAATTTTCAAGATATCCAAGAGAATGGCATGATACACATTGTCATAAAAATAATAGCACATGGGAGAATGTATGTAGCCATGATTATATGCGAAAAACTGGTAATTTGTAAAACTGTTTTAACGAGCACAGATTCTAATGAAAATTGCAAAGTTGAGATCTGTCTATAATCAACCAGTTCTCATGAGTCAAGCTTTTTCATAAGGGGTTTGATAGCTGCCATCTTATTTGGGACGTTTCCTAAAGAAAGCAAAGAGTTAACAATACTGAGAACAGGATTACAGGCAACACCTCTTTCAGTAGCTCAGTAAGTAGTATTTATTATAAACGTGTTGGTTTTGATGCTATACATGTCTAAATGTATTGATGTCTGTTGTTTAGTGGAGTTAACCGTTATTGGTCTCTTTTTGCTTTAGGCTTGATGCTGCAGAAAGTGTAAAGTCAAGAACTGAATGGAATAAAAAATGAAATTCAACATGAGAAACATCATGATTTCGAGTTTTTCGAGTTCAGATGCAAAACCAGCTAAAAGCCATCTCGGTCAAAAATGAGATAATGATACTGAGTGAATGCTCCTGACACATAGTACACATACTACACAGGAACAAAGGACTAATGCACTATTAACATTCTTGTAACCACTACTGACTAACCAGAAATTCTGATTAACACATCAGTAAGTGCTATCTCCCAAAGAACTACTAAGAACTACTATATACAAGTTCATAATTACTGTGAATGATGCAAAACATATAATTAATTCTAAAGTAAAGATCATGGTAACCGACTAGTAATGACTCAGGTAATACTAAATACTTAAGAAGGAATTACTAATTTTTTGGATCCGTATTCTAAAGTGAAGATCATGATAACTCTCTAGTAATGACTGAAATCATTGTCAGCTATTGAGGTATATGTAAGGTTTTGGATAGTAATGACTCAAGTGTCACTCAAGTGTATACAACATAGTAATTATTAGGGATGAGCGAGTACAGCATTATCTGTATCTGTTAACCATATGAATTATCTGTATCTGTATCTGTACTCGGAGTGGGCGGGGCCTAACCCGGAAGTGGGTGGGATTTAACCTGGAAGTGGGTCATGTTGTCTTGAAACGGGCGGGGCTTTAACCGGTATGTTATTTTAAGCATGCAATTGATATGGGTTGATCAGAAATTGTTATATTTATTGCTGATTAGAAAACTATTTACATGACAGCATCAGCATTGAGCTTCAGATCAGTGGTTTTGATCATGATAACAAACGAACTATATACAGAACAAGTTTTGCAACAATGAATACAACACATGCGGTTGCAATTATGAAGTAAAATGTAATGAACAAGAGTTTTCATTTCAACATAACTTTCTTTTTTTAACCTTGAGCAGTGTGATTTTTTATTTATTTATTTATTTATTTATGAAATACAGAATAAATATGTTATGTAGCCTAATTTGCACGCATTGGGGAGTCGCGCTCTAAACGCGGGGTATTAAAATTGCTTTTGAAGGCGCGTGCGCGTTTTACTTTCGGTTTTGTTTGAACGATCGCGCGAACTCTCGGCGGTGCTGAACGGGATTTTGAAAAGTGCCCAGTGGAAATTCGCCCCGGTACATCGTATGCTATATTAAAGGTCTTTTTAAAACACTATTTTAATGTATTAAGTCATATTAAGCGTTTTAAAATGCCCCGGCATCTGGAAATTCCGCCGGAAGTGCCGCTGCTTCCGTTTACACTGAAATGCCTTCCGTTTACACTGAGATGCCTTCCGTTTGCACTGAAATGCCTTCCGTTTGCACTGAAAAGTTCACGCACATCCACATGTGAAATCACTTGCATATATGTATATACACAACTCAAGCATGCGTCTTACCTGAAATGTATTTTGTATGTTTGCGTGAGTGTTTTATGGGTGTATATGCGCGCAACGAGTTTATATGTATGTGCGAGTGTTTTTAGGTGTATATGCATGGATCAAGTTTATATGTATATGCGAGTATGTACAGGTGTGTCTGCATGCAGCGAGTTTATATGTATATGTGCGTGTTGTTGTAGGTGTATATGCATGGATCAAGTTTATATGTATAAGCGAGTGTTTTTTAGCGTATGCATGCGTTAAGTTTATATGTATATACAAGTTATTCATAAGTGTATATGTATTCATTACTAATAAAAGATGTATTGGTATGGATTTCATATTAGTGTGCACGTGTATTTCATATGTATATTTTGAACATCCACCAGTATACGTGTATATGCAAGTAATTTCTAGGTGTATATGCACGTGTTTTATGTATGTATTGATAAGCGAAGTTTGATTTAAATCCTACGTGGCGCCTCATAGGACACAGCAACACAATAAATCTGTATGTGTGTAGGGGAGGGGCGCTGTGACTAGCCTATCACAGAACGCAGACACAGTAAACTACCCAATGAGAATTTTTATTCAATCCGAGCACAGATATTGACTCGTATTACTCGTATGATACTCGTACTCGGCAAAAGTGCTTTATCCGTGCCGGATACTCGTTTCAGCCGAGTATCCGGCTCAACTCTAGTAATTATACAACAGTAGTTACTAGAATGTTAATAGTGCATTAGTCCTTTGTTCCTGTGTAGTTATTCATTAATGACGGAACAGTATTCTAAAGTGTTACCCAATTTTGCAGCATCTCCATGATCTACTGATCAGGCATTTTCTCAGGTATTGCATTTCTTGTAGCATCAACACGACGCAGTGTAATATGCAACCAGGGGGGTGTTCCATAAAACAAGTTTACCAAATAAGCCAGACTTATTTCAGTTAGTCTTAACTGAAATAACTTATTTTGAGCCAAATCAAGTGACAATAATTCAGACTAACTGAAATAAGCCTGGCTTATTTGGTAAACTTGTTTTATGAAACACCCCCCTGGTTTCCTGAACAAGACTTGGATAGCCCAACACTTGCTTTCTCTACAGATGCAGTACATAAATAAAAGGGCAAAGAGCACAATTTTATTTGTCTTTGGTATGATAAGTTTACAGTGATAAGGTTTCCTTTTGTTGTTCCAGTCTCTGTTGTACAGTAGTTTATGTTAGTTTGTACTATGACCTGAATCTGCAGTACAGACATAAAAGAAATCTTTGACCTCTCTGAAATCACTGACTCTTGCTGTTCTCATGAAGAGGAACAGTGACTTGACATGCAGGAAGCTTTACAGGTAATCTGAAAAAGACACTTTTATGTAACTTTGTTATATTCAAACAAGAATATAAGAAACAACACTAAATAAAGAGTTTAATTTAATCAGTGTATTTAAGAACTGAATAAACTGTAGTAACATCACTTAGTTTCAAAGTTTGTTTAACACGATTGTCTTCAAACCACACAAGTGTCAATTGTGCTGAGTGTTAGAAAGTATAAATATTATCTTCATATTATAAATGCTAGAAGTACTGCTGTAAAGAGATTTTTGCCATTAACATGATACAAAATAAAGAACAGCAGAATTAATGTCAAACTGTCTTTATGCATTTTAAAATACATATTTCACTCATGATCTAGAAAGGAAAAGAAATCTGTGTTACTGACAGAAAATCCCTGTAATCGCCTACATAAATGAACCGATATCAGGAGTCAGAGAAGGTCATCTGAAGACTAAAGAAAAGAAAAAAAAGAATATCATCATGTTCAGAAGAAAACGCAAAGGTAAGATAAATGCACAACGAGACGTTAGAGATTATACAGCTGATAGTAGATATTAACAGCTCAGACTATTAGCCTCATGTATAAAACTTTACACAGATTTTATCCTAAAAGTGTTTATGCATAAAAGGCAGATTTCATATATGCACACATTTTCAGATTTATAAAACCATACATACAGTATTTGCAATTCAACTGCAAATAAAAGAAGACATTAAATCTCTCAAGAGATTTAATCATCCTCTCAGCAGATGATGATTAAACAACTCCACAAATGGCATTACCAGCTTCACTTATTACTAACCAGATAGACTTTATTTCTTAAAACTGACTTCCCACTCTTTTTCGGTGATCATTTTCCAGGACTTTTCCAGGACATTTTTATCTTAATTATGGCAGGAATAAAAGACAAGGACAATGCCCTGAAGTAACATATTCCTCTCTCGAGAAGTCTTTAAAAACATAAAGTTTATGGCCATTAACTATAAAATAAGCTCTTTAATATGAGTTCTTAATTATACATTACAACAAATTATATCAATTTCAGTCCAATAGTAAAATAAACAAAATATATTGGAAGTATTAAGTTATTTTATTTACCTATTTGAAAATGAAAATACAATAAATCAGTTCATTATTTACGCTAACAATAATATCAAAGAAACTATTTTAAAATATTGGCATGTGTCCTTCAAATATTTTCAGTTGAGTGTTGCTTTAAAAGGGTCAAGTGAAAAATTAAATGTATTCTGACCGAGTTAAACACCTCTGATTAGCCAATGCATATCACAGTTCATAGAAAGTGATATAAATATTCACAGAAGTGTTTGAAAGCAGCTTCTGGTATTGTTATGTCTTTAAAAGCTAAAAGACCTGTACGTCATCTTAAATTTTATATAGTTGACTGTTGACAAATATCAAAATTGGAATTATATCGTCTCGACCAAAATTAAGAAATACAGTAGTCAACATTTGAAGTGGATCAAAAAAGTTCATCAAAATTGCCCTAAGACAAGAATGGGTATTTCTTTGGTTTTAGGACAAGCTGATCCACTTCAAATGTTGACTACTGTATAGAGTAGTAAAATGCTCATGATACAGTTTGTGTGTACATCTGGAATAGAGATTGGCGGAAATAAAACAAAATAGCTGACTGCTAACTGCGCATTTGAAGCTGTTGGTAACTCAGAAGCAAAGACCAGGAGACTCTTGGGTATCTTTAGCAGAGTTCTTTGTAGAGAACGCGCTGCGTGGCGCTTCAGTCATCAAAAGTCTAACTAAGGCAGTGATACATTGTAGTTTATATACATTTAAGGGGGCAGGCCTTAGAGATATTGACACAGTACTCAGAGGTGACATCCTTTGATCAGATCAAGATGTTACCCTTCCCCCAACTGTAACACCTTAGCAGACCTATCCAAATAATCATAATGACATCACCAAATGGTTTGAGCACCATAGTTGCGGGAACTAAGACTCTATCAACATCACAAGGATAAGTCATGAGAACGTCTAGGTTACGTACGTAACCCTCGTTCCCTGAAGGAGGGAACGGAGACGTTACATATGGGAACTCGCTTGAGAGTCCAAT